>NC_086455.1:172782985-172925485 GCF_028390025.1 Pseudophryne corroboree | reverse complement strand
CCCCCTCTTGCTATACAATCACATGGGGTCTGGGTGCCCTGTATTCTGCAGATATCTACATGCCACAAAATTACTGCTTTTTATAATATAATTAAATGTATGATTATATATAATAGCAGGAATGTGCATGTGGCTGCTGGTGGGAAACACGCGCTGCTATGATAGAGGTTACTGGCGTAGACCCAAGATGGCAGAAGCTACGCGGTGGCAGCAAAAATTCCAAATCCATATAGATGTGGCATGGGCCCCTGAGTTCCGCAGACACGTATATGCGGACAGGTGTGTTACAACACAAGGACACAAACACACTTATACGACACACCCAGAGTGTGAAGTGGCTGTGACTAGTGCCATACGCAGTGGTTTCTATAGGTACCTGGCACCTCTAAGGCGCACAGAGCAAGTAATCCGGAACAGGCCCCTACTCCCATCCCAACCTCTCCCCGGCTAATCTAGTGTAATCACTGGCACCAAGAGGAATCTCATTCAGTCAGGGCGAGCAGGCGTGTATAGCGACACAGCTGAGGTAGGAGCACTTCCTAGCAACGTGTAACCCCTTAATGACAGGCCTGTCAGCGTTCTGCACGGGGATGTATATACAGAGGGAAACCTGGAGGGACAGCGGTCACCGGAGCCTCATTATAATACTGAAATAAGAACTCGCAGGCAGGTATTCTGGCTACAACACAGGCAGCAGACACTGCACAGAGTGTATTCAGGCTACAACACAGGCAGCAGACAATGCACAGAGTGTATTCAGGCTACAACACAGGCAGCAGACACTGCGCAGAGTGTATTCCGGCTACAACACAGGCAGCAGACACTGCTCAGAGTGTATTCCGGCTACAACACAGGCAGCAGACACTGCTCAGAGTGTATTCCGGCTACAACACAGGCAGCAGACACTGCACAGAGTGTATTCAGGCTACAACACAGGCAGCAGACACTGCGCAGAGTGTATTCTGGCTACAACACAGGCAGCAGACACTGCGCAGAGTGTATTCAGGCTACAACACAGGCAGCAGACACTGCGCAGAGTGTATTCCGGCTACAACACAGGCAGCAGACACTGCACAGAGTGTATTCAGGCTACAACACAGGCAGCAGACACTGCACAGAGTGTATTCAGGCTACAACACAGGCAGCAGACACTGCACAGAGTGTATTCAGGCTACAACACAGGCAGCAGACACTGCGCAGAGTGTATTCCGGCTACAACACAGGCAGCAGACACTGCTCAGAGTGTATTCAGGCTACAACACAGGCAGCAGACACTGCGCAGAGTGTATTCCGGCTACAACACAGGCAGCAGACACTGCACAGAGTGTATTCAGGCTACAACACAGGCAGCAGACACTGCACAGAGTGTATTCAGGCTACAACACAGGCAGCAGACACTGCACAGAGTGTATTCAGGCTACAACACAGGCAGCAGACACTGCGCAGAGTGTATTCCGGCTACAACACAGGCAGCAGACACTGCTCAGAGTGTATTCCGGCTACAACACAGGCAGCAGACACTGCTCAGAGTGTATTCCGGCTACTACACAGGCAGCAGACACTGCGCAGAGTGTATTCCGGCTACAACACAGGCAGCAGACACTGCGCAGAGTGTATTCAGGCTACAACACAGGCAGCAGACACTGCACAGAGTGTATTCAGGCTACAACACAGGCAGCAGACACTGCGCAGAGTGTATTCCGGCTACAACACAGGCAGCAGACACTGCGCAGAGTGTATTCCGGCTACAACACAGGCAGCAGACACTGCGCAGAGTGTATTCCGGCTACAACACAGGCAGCAGACACTGCGCAGAGTGTATTCCGGCTACAACACAGGCAGGCAGCAGACACTGCGCAGAGTGTATTCCGGCTACAACACAGGCAGCAGACACTGTGCATAGTGTATTCCGGCTACAACACAGGCAGCAGACACTGCGCAGAGTGTATTCCGGCTACAACACAGGCAGCAGACACTGCGCAGAGTGTATTCCGGCTACAACACAGGCAGCAGACACTGCGCAGAGTGTATTCCGGCTACAACACAGGCAGGCAGCAGACACTGCGCAGAGTGTATTCCGGCTACAACACAGGCAGCAGACACTGTGCATAGTGTATTCAGGCTACAACACAGGCAGCAGACACTGCAGAGTGTATTCAGGCTACAACACAGGCAGCAGACACTGCGCAGAGTGTATTCCGGCTACAACACAGGCAGCAGACACTGCAGAGTGTATTCAGGCTACAACACAGGCAGCAGACACTGCACAGAGTGTATTCCGGCTACAACACAGGCAGCAGACACTGCGCAGAGTGTATTCCGGCTACAACACAGGCAGCAGACACTGCGCAGAGTGTATTCAGGCTACAACACAGGCAGCAGACACTGCGCAGAGTGTATTCCGGCTACAACACAGGCAGCAGACACTGCGCAGAGTGTATTCCGGCTACAACACAGGCAGCAGACACTGCTCAGAGTGTATTCCGGCTACAACACAGGCAGCAGACACTGCGCAGAGTGTATTCCGGCTACAACACAGGCAGCAGACACTGCGCAGAGTGTATTCAGGCTACAACACAGGCAGCAGACACTGCGCAGAGTGTATTCTGGCTACAACACAGGCAGCAGACACTGCGCAGAGTGTATTCCGGCTACAACACAGGCAGCAGACACTGCGCAGAGTGTATTCCGGCTACAACACAGGCAGCAGACACTGCGCAGAGTGTATTCAGGCTACAACACAGGCAGCAGACACTGCGCAGAGTGTATTCTGGCTACAACACAGGCAGCAGACACTGCGCAGAGTGTATTCCGGCTACAACACAGGCAGCAGACACTGCGCAGAGTGTATTCCGGCTACAACACGGGCAGCAGACACTGCGCAGAGTGTATTCCGGCTACAACACAGGCAGCAGACACTGCGCAGAGTGTATTCAGGCTACAACACAGGCAGCAGACACTGCAGAGTGTATTCAGGCTACAACACAGGCAGCAGACACTGCGCAGAGTGTATTCAGGCTACAACACAGGCAGCAGAAACTGCGCAGAGTGTATTCAGGCTGGGATTGGTCACACAGAAAAATAAAAAACACAAACAGAAAAAGTCCTAGCACTTGTTGTGCTCCGTCGTCAGTCCTCTGCACACGTGCAATGCTCTGCAACACAGCCAATGTCCAATGGGCCTAATTCAGACCTGATCGCTGCTGTGCAAAATTGCAAGGAGGGCGAATATCGAACGACTGCGCATGCATACGGATTGTAATGCGCACTTGTGATGCCAACTGCTAAAGAAATCAACGTCTTTTTGGATCACTAGGTGAACACAGGTTGATTGACAGGAAGCGGACGTTTGTGGGTGGTAACTGGCCGTTTTCTGGGAGTGTCAGGGAAAACGCAGGCGTTCCCAAGCGTTCTCAGGGCGGGTGTGTGACATCAGCTCTGGCTCCGATCAGCCTGATTCTATCGCATTGTAGGAGTAGGTCCTGGGCTGCGCACATACTGGAAAAATCATTACATGGCGAGTAAGTTGCGAACGGATTTGCAGCTGACTGGCGTTTGCAAAGCTTTGCGCATGGCGTACACAGACTTGCACGGGGCGGGTTTTCACTCTGTCTGGGCGGTGATTATCTGATCGCAAACCTCTGCAAATTCACAGAAGTCCCTTGCGCTGCATACTGATCCCTGCTCACTGGCCCCTAATAGGCATCAGCGCAATGCACTGTGGTTGTTTTGAAGTTTTAAAACACTCTATTGCACCTGACTTCCTGCTGTCTCTAGGTGAGCTGGAAAACCCGGACCTCTGTTTCTCCAGTTGTAGCTGTGCAGGACATACTTGCCTACCTGACCCTCTCCATGAGGGAGAAAATGCTCTGTTCCTGGACTCTCCTGGTAATGTATGATTGCCATCACCTGTGGTGAAACACCTTTCTTATCAATTACCTGGCTCACCACAGGTGATGGCAATCATACATTACCAGGAAAGTCCAGGAACAGAGCATTTTCTCCCTCATGGAGAGGGTCAGGTAGGTAAGTATGGTGCAGGACTTGTTTTCTTCTCTCCTGGAGGGAGCTGATCCCACCAGAATGTGGGCCATTATAGTGAGACACAAGCCCTCTCACCACACTAGTGAAATAGGCCTGGGTGACCTCAGACTGATAGGTGTTTGGACAATGACAGGAGCTGATTGGCTGGAGCACCGTTTGCCATTCATAATGAGCGATAACAAGAATATCACTCGTTGTTAAATCTGTCCCATATTGCCCCCAAAAAGGAGCCCCCGACTATACCCCCTGCAGGTCGCTGCGCGATGTAGCGCTGTCCAGGTGGTGTTGGAAACATACACTGTAGAGACGCAGTTACTGGGCTGCCCCTAACATCATCTGTATCCATTGGCCTAATTAATTGTATCAGAACAGAAGCAATCAGTAAATGCGATCAATATCAATAATACGTGTCCCCAGGGGCTGCGCCCGGCCTGCCTCCTGCGTACACACAGCTGCTTTTAATGCGTTCAGAATTAACCCGTCTGACCCCCAGCTTCCTCCAATTTACACGGAGCACCATCAGCGCAGCGCCCCCTGCAGGCAGCATACACCAGTGCGGTAACCAGATTATTACAGCACAGGGAGTACGCTCCTTATATCTAGTGAGTGGCGAGGAGAGCTGCGTCACCGGTTCAGTGTCACTGGGGTCTATGTACTAAGCTCTGGAGAGACAAAGTACCAGCCAACCAGTTCCTAACTGCCACGTTACAGGCTGGGTGTAAAAAATGAGTTAGTGGCCCATTTATCAACAAGTGATAAAACTCATTGCGTATGATAACTAGTGCCGCAGCCAATCAGCTCCCAACTGTCATTTTTCAAACACATGACAGTTAGAAGCTGAACACATGACAGTTGGGAGCTGATTGGCTGGAGCAACATTTATCATGATCAATGAGTTTTATCACCATTGATAAATTAGCCCCTTAGGAGTCAGTTTATTTCAGTCCACTTTATCTCTCTCCAGAGCTTAGTACATAGACCCCAATGTCTTCTAAGACAACATGGGCCCGAGTTGGACGCAGGGTCCATGACACACACAATCAGCCGTGGTGTAAAGTCTGCGCTCGCGTCCTGTTCTGGAGACGCCGTACAGAACTGGACTCAATGGCTACCTCTGCCCACATGTGCGTTGGCCGTCCGATCATACACACTGACGGCGGTCAGGCCATGTGGCCGGACGGGCCCACCTATGACTAGCTCTAGCGGCGGGTCTCCAGCTATCATTTCTGTGACTATGGGGACATGTACTAAGCAGTGATAAGAGCGGAGAAGTGAGCAAGTGGAGAAGCTGCCCCATCAACCAATCAGCTGCTCTGTATACTTTTATAGTATGCAAATTATAAATGTTACGTCAATGCTGATTGGTTGCCATGGGCAACTTCTCCACTGGCTCTCTTCTCCACTTTTATCACTGCTTAGTACATGTCCCCCTAAAGTACGGAGTGTCCGAGAACAGACCCTGCTCTATCTGCGCACCTGACAACAGCCTCCGACTGGCGTGGAATCTGCCACAATGGGGCCGGGTAATGAAAGGTTATTATAATGAGACCGCTGAGCTGCCTAGTTCCCGAGTGACGAGGGTGAATCTCCAGGGATCCCCGGCAGCCTGCGCTGGAAGGGCAGAGGAGGGGGACGCAATCCTGGAGAACACCATCTAGTGAAGGCCTGGACAGAGGCAGCAACTGGCCGGTATTAGAGGACCTTCTAGTAACAGTAGCTAGTGACAACACACGACTATTATACCGTGACAGGGTGCCCACCCTGCGGTGCCTCTCCATTACACACAGGGGGCTGCAACGTGACACCACCGCCAATATCGCAGTACAAACCATGAAGATGCACAATAATCGCTCGGATCATTATGAGGGAGAGCGCGGGTATTGCGGACGGGCACTACAGGGGGATATATCTGCTCTCAACAAGGCAGCACAGATAAAGTACAAACACAGCAATAATAACCCGGACCAGGCACAATATTATCTTCCGGCTAAAAATATAAAATTACACACAAAAAAAAGAAAAGAAAAAAAAAAAAAAAAAAGGAGGTGAAGGAACTAATAAAAGGGATCGCCACGTAATTCTGTTCCAACATTTATACAATGCAACTGAAGAGGACAGGATTTGGAAATAACGCTAACTTTTATTTAACCCATCCACTTGTGAGCTGAACATTTCAGAGGACATGTAACAAGCGAGTCAGAAAGGAGAATATCACGACACCTCTCTCACTAGAGCAGGCGCCAGCCTTTGTGTAACGTCTCCCCGGCAGGTGTGCGCGACACCAACGCAGTATTTCAAAGTCAACAAAAAAAGTTGCCAGCGGGTAAATATGGAGCGGTTACAATAGGCCAGTGTATAATAACAGGGATAATATACATTATACATTATTACGCAGGGACAGGAGCTGCAGCAGAGCCTGGGACGGATTACTCTGCAGGGAATGCAGAGCGACAAGTGTCTGCACGTCTGCAGCGCTTCCCATTCACCAGGCGATCGCTCTGCTTGTAGAGAAATACAATGGAAAGACATCATCACCAGTGTAAGACGCAGACCCCTTATAAGGAACCACACGGGAACCCAGCCAGGGGGCGTCTTCAGCTGAATCCCTCACACACAGCCAAACTGCGAATGGGGGGAACCCAGCCATACCCAACCCAGTGTCACCCCACCACCCCAAACTCAGCTCCAGCAGCTGATTTACTAAATTATCTAACCACTGCTTCTGCCATGCACCAACGTGCCCCCCCCCCCCCCCCCCCCCCACATCTGTGATATTCAGACAAATAGGGGCAGGAATTAAATCTTATATTGCCCCCGATCTCCCATCTAAAGTGACGGGAGATCGCGGGGCGATATTCTATGGCCCCCAGTTATCGCGCTGATCGCACCCATAAGAGACAGGTTTAGCCGCGTAAAGCAGCTAAACCCGACTAAAGTCATGGGCGCGATCACGAAGAGTCCCGTTTGGGCGTCCAAACTGGTCACTTTTCGTGCATTTCAGCTCGCCACCCCAGGGGATAGTGAGCTGAAATGCTGAAATCGTGCCCATTGGCAGCAACATTTGAATACTGCCAGCGGGCGTGATGGTGGTGGGAGGGGGGGCCAGAAGATTTGAATCCCACCCATAGTGACATATATGGTTCTTTCGTGATGGACTGAACAAATGGTGTTGCACAAGTGACAATGGGAAGGACAAGGGGCCTAATTCAGACCTGATCGTAGCTGCACGGCTCCGATCAGTTACTCAGACATGCGGGGGGACGCCCAGCACAGGGCTAGTCCACCCCGCATGTCTGGGCCTACCGCTCCTCCCCCCGCACAGATACAAAAAGCATTGCACGGCGGATGAAGAGTAGCTCCCTGCCAGTATAGCTCCAGCGCGCTGGCAGGGAGCCTCCCGTCGCTTTCTGGGTCAAAGCGGCTGCGTGTGACATCACGCAGCCGCAGCCCGCCCCCTGCACGGTCCGGGCACGCCTGCATTGCCCGGACCACGCCCCCAAAACGGCGTCCAAATGCCGCCGGCCCACCCCCTCCCGCCTGTCAATCAGGCAGAGGCGATCGCAGGGCTGAGACGCTGAAAGCTTCTCTGGCATGCGCCGGCGCACTGCGCAGTTCAGGCCTTATCTCCCTCTGTGCAAAACCACACAGCACCGATCAGGTCTGAATTAGCCCTAAGGGCCGAGCTCTGGCTGCTCAGTAATGATACGGGATACGGTCATTAAGTCGACCACTATTGGTCGACAAGCATTAGGCCGACAGGGTTTCTAGGTCGACATAACAAGAAGTCGACATGAGTTTTTCACAATTTTTTTAAAATTTTTGCACTTTTTCATACTTAACGATCTACGTGGTCTACAATATGGAACGGTAACCTTCACTTGCCATGCGCGGGGACACGGTGCACTAATTGGGGTTCCCGGTCACTCTCCGAAGAAAACGACACCAAAAAAATTAATAAATCTCAATTAGACCTTTAGTCATGTTGACTTAGAACATGTCGACCTAGAAACCCTGTTGACCTAATGACTGTCGACCTAAGTGTGGTCGACCCAATGACCCATACCCATGATACCACCTGACGTAACGATGGGTGCGGATTGCGTCCCCCCGACGTCCTCAGTGACACGGGTGATTATACAGAGACGTCCTCAGTGACACGGGTGATTATACAGAGACGTCCTCAGTGACACGGGTGATTATACAGAGACGTCCTCAGTGACACGGGTGATTATACAGAGACGTCCTCAGTGACACGGGTGATTATACAGAGACGTCCTCAGTGACACGGGTGATTATACAGAGACGTCCTCAGTGACACGGGTGATTATAGAGACGTCCTCCCAAACAGGTTCTTTATTTGATGAGATCCCAGCGGAGGTGCGAGGGATCCACAGAGATACAATGACCGCGGTGAGGAGAGACCCCTCAGCCCGCCGGTCCCATATACTATTATTCCTCACATCTGACCCTGTGCCAGAGGAGCTTACAGTCACAGTATAACATTAGCCTGCGTGTACGTGTTTGGGCGAGTGTAGGGCATATTTACTCTTATTATGGTTCCGAGAGAGAATACCTCAGCACCAGGAAATTATTACAGGCTATTCCCGTCCTTCCCTACTCCTCCGGTAAGTGCGGAAGACCCCGAGACGTTAACCCACCACCACAGGGTTACCACAATGACTCGCTTACAACCATCGATTTAAGTATTAAAGAGAGATTTACTCAGCAACTACAGAAAGATGTGCGCCAATTGTACCGGGTCCAAGTAAAAGTATTTAGCGAGAGAGACTCACGACGCAGTTTTAGGTAAAAGCAGAACTAATAATTATCGGACAATCTGATTGGGGGTAGCGGCTGGCGAATGTGTAACTCTTGCACCAACAACACGCATACACCTTCACACACTGCGACCGCCGCGGGTAACAGTGCGCCAGTGGTGGAACGTTTGCTTAGAGGCACCACCTGATACGTAATGCAGCACGAGGAATCCCGGGCACACAATGATACGCTCCGCAGTCACAGAGAGCAGGAAGCGGCAGACGGATAATCTTCCTGTTATTGCTTTCTTACAAAACAGCCATTAACAATATGGAAACGTTTCATTCTGTAAGACAACAGTGAGCAGCCGGCGGGCTCGGCGCGGCCTGTGCGCCAGTAGTAGACGGCGCAACATACTGGGATATTGGGCCTAATTCAAGGTTGATTGCAAAACAACATTCTCCTCTAATGGGCAAAACCATGTGCACTGCAGGGGAGGCAGATATAACATGTGCAGAGAGAGTTAGATTTGGGTGGGGTTTGTTCAAACTGAAATCTAAATTGCAGTGTAAAAATAAAGCAGATAGTATTTACCCTGCACAGAAACACTATAACCCACCCACATCTAACTCTCTCTGCACATGTTACATCTGCCTCCCCTGCAGTGCACATGGTTTTGCCCATTAGAGAAAATGTTGTTTTGCAATCAACCTTGAATTAGGCCAGTAGAGGGGATGATACATAGCTGCATGGTCGCGGCAGTGTGTTTCACACCTATTTATACACGTATCCGGACGATAGATTTGCAATGTCTAAGTAGACAGTCATAGGTCAACATGTTCAAAAGGTCGACGCATGTTTTTTTGTTTTGTACACGTTTCACCAACATTTGCTAGATTTACTGAACACAAGCACATGGGGGTACATGTCTGTACGGATGGTGGGCACATATCACGGAATATACAAGATGCCATTGTCATGTCGACTGTTTTACCCTGTCCACCTTCTGTACCTGTTGGCCTAACATGTTGCCGACCTCATGACTGTCTACACAGACACTGCAGATCTATTATACTAGATACAAGGGGATCCGTGGTCACAGAACAGAAGGACAGCGGCTCTGGTACACAGCGGAATATGTCCATCAGTTATCATCAGAATCAGCTTTATTGGCCGGCTGTACTCGCGTACACCAGGAATTTGTGGTACAATGCATCGCCAAGCCGCAACATGGGGGGAAATACATAGCATAAGAAGGGGGAAAACGTAGCACACATTACACGTATGAGATCATACTGCACATACCAACTGTACCATAGACTCCACATATTAGACATGTTATACATGTAACACGAGGGCTGCTTGGCAGAGAGGCACCGAGGCAGCCATCCGCGCCGCCATCTTGAACTTGTTTATAATATTATGTGATCCAAAAATTATAATGGGTTCATGAACAGAGTTATTAATAATAATAATAATAATAATATTTATATAGCGCTTTCTCCAAACAGGACTCAGGCGCTTTACAGACATCAAAACCATGCACATAATACAGAGGAGTAATACAGCAATACACAAGCCACCCAGACATAGAAAATGAGAACCTAGAACGCATAGAGTAATCATAATGCAGGATTGGTGCAGGCATTTTGGGTAATAACCTCCATGGGCTGTGTATTCCACCCTCACAGGGTACCAGATGCGGCAGCCATCTTGGGCGCACTGCGTAGGATTACCCTGGGTGAAATAGTCCATCCCTTAGGAGAAATGACACAAAATGGGGGTGATTTCAGTGTCCTAATGCTCCGAATAGGGTCCCAACAAAACTATCAGGTCCATGTCTTTCTCATCCCATCCACAAGCGTACCAGATGAGGCAGCCATGTTGGGCGCATTACGAAGGTTACACTGTGGGAGCTGAGCCATACACAGGCCCAATGCATACATGGGAGAACGGGCACTTGTGTAGTCGTATGACCAATCCACGTGAGGCACGTCCTGCCCGCAGAGGAACCGTCAGAGGCCCCCATTTGGGGTGCACGGTGTTAGATGCTGCAGGCAGGGTGTGCAGTCAGTGGCGGTACACCTCACAGGAATACCACACGGTGGGTGGAAGTATGCAGGAAAAATGTTTTGGTGTTTTTCTTATGGTGAGAGAACACCGGGAAACTCGGCAGGAATGGCTGCGGACAGCTGCATGAAACCATAGTATAGTGACTCATAGGAAAGAATTGTCCTTTACATACCAAGGAAATATACAGACCGACAATACCAGCGAGCCAGGGCCGGCTGTACACATCAACGGCCAGCGCAGATCATAGTTCTGTAACCAAGGCCAAGCGGACCAATCACAGGCTCAGTAGAGGCGTAAGAATGTAACAGCTCCCTCCTGACCTATGGCGCTATATGTTACTTATTGCACAACCTCTCATTGTATACTGTATACGCTTCCATCACCGGATGTTACATTCCCAGTATTACAGCAAATAATCTCATTCCAGACAATAACGGGTTAATGACACAGTGGTGAGTATCCAGCTGGCTGAGCACTGGCGCCCGGCGCAGCGGAGGTTAATAGCTAGGGCTTCCTGTGTATACACGTACAGGAAACAAGAGTCGTACCTGATAGTAGGTCTTGATGTGTCGCACCAGTATCGCGAGGTTCTGAATGCGCAGGTTCACATCGTTATTCACATGTTTGTTGATGCGCTGATTGGACGTCCGGGGGTCTCTGCGGGCAGAGGCACAGACAGATCAGTCACAGGGGGCGTAGAGGGCGGGGAAACAGACAACAGATAAACGGCGCAGACTCCTGATTAAAGCACCAAATCATCAAACTAAATGATCATAAGACGGTACTTTGGCTTCATAGCGGTCCGTTACTCACCGCAAGTTCTCGTCACAAAATAGATTATACCCCCAAAATTATTTTTGTGAAAGTTTAAAGTTGTAAAAATAGTGTATCCATTGCTTTAATTAGAATACAATTATTTATTTTATTAATTGCTGGTAAAGTGTTATAATGCAGGGTTATACAAATATTAGCAGGATCACAAAAGATTAATCTGGTGACGGTCGTCCCCTCCCCTCCCAATTTAGAATGACACCTTCTTTGAGACAAATTTACAGTAATAACTACCACAATTATCTCTATTTATTTATGATGGACCCAACAATACTCCAGGTGATATGTAGTATATTTTAAATCTTGTTATATCCTTTCCCTAATTAGTGCTTTACAATACTTTTTTTTTTAAATATCTGCTTTAAACATTCTACAATCTTCATGATGAAGCTTCAAGGTTTTTTTTTGTTATTGTTTTGTTTGTTTTCAGAGCAGTTAATAGCCTCTGACACAGGCATTTATCTTTAAATTAATTGTAACATGCACTGTACACTTTGTAAATTGCTACTTTGGACAGAGAGTATACGACTGTATATTACACCAAATTGCCCGAGAGGTAACCATTAGCACTCTGCAGTGTGGAGATGGGGTAGAAACTGCTCAATTTGTCTTTAGCAATAAATTCTATGGGGCCGTGTAAATTCCAGTTACCCTAGTAACAAGTGAAACAAGCCTGGTGAACTATTTTGGAAGAGAGGCGCATACAGGGCCCAGCCAGGCAGCAGCAGAGACCGGCAGACACAAAACAACCAGGAGGAATGTGCAAATGATTATATAGAAGGTGAATATAAATTCCTCCTAATCCCAGGGCTGACATCCAGCGCTCCACAATACACATCAGTCTGCGTCTATGTGACAGGCCCCAGGACGAGGCGTCTTACAGCCTTGTATACTGTATGAGGATAACAACATTAAACCAAGATTATCTGATTGTCACAGACCCTGCAGGGTGTCAGCGCCCCTCCCAATTCTCTCAGCCCTTCTTTATACACTAATAGGTGAGAAATAAACAGCAGCCAGCCAGGGTAATCCTACCAGCTGCCACGGCACTACAAGTCTCAGCATATCCCTAATGATTCTGCAGTGCAGTTGGTGAGTTAGGGGTTGCCCGCCTCTGTGCTGTAGTTTTGGTGTAGTTACCCCATGACGGACACATACTGATATATTAGACGCAGTCCCCAGTGCCAGCTTCGCGTGGATTTAGGGTGAGATGTACTAAGCAGTGATAAAAGTGGAGAAGTGAGCAAGTAGAGAAGTTGCCCATGGCAACCAATCAGCTGCCCTGTATATTTTTATAGTATGCAAATTATAAATGTTACGTCAATGCTGATTGGTTGCCATGGGCAACTTCTCCACTGGCTCACTTCTCCACTTTTATCACTGCTTAGTACATTTCCCCCTTGATCTTATACGTCACTGAATGCTAAAAAAGAGAATGATCTGCCGCTTGTAGAGGGAGATCCCTGCGTGTGCGAGATCCCTGGCACTATCCAGTGTCACACCGCCATGCCGCCTGGGATATGGAATAATCCTATAACTAGCCGATTAGGGCAGACAGGTTCTCATGTGTCCGACACATGTAAGTATAGCCGTCAGCTGCTCGGGGGTCTGGGGAAGACCATAAAGATGTTTGAACAGCTCTGTCAACTATCCCGGCTCCTGTCCGCCATGTGTGGGGTTTTGGAATAACAGAATCTCAGGCTTCAGGCAGCTGCTTACCCCAAAAGCTAACAATCAGACCCCCTGCCGACCCCCGGCTAACTACAGGCAGTTATACGGGGGCTCATTCTGTAACCTGCATGAATGTCACAGGGGATGGTCAGTGAATGTCACCAGCCACACCATGAGCCTAATTCAGACTGATCGCAGCAGCAAATTTGTTAGCAGTTGGATAAAACCATGTGCAGTGCAGGTGGGGCAGATGTAACATGTGCAGAGAGAGTTAGATTTGGGTGGGTTATATTGTTCCTGTGCAGGGTAAATACTGGCTGCTTTATTTTTACACTGCAATTTAGATTTCAGTTAGAACACACCCAACCCAAATCTAACTCTCTCTGCACATGTTACATCTGCCCCACCTGCAGTGCATGGATTAGAGAACAATTTTGCTGCTGCAATCAGATCTGAATTAGGCCTCATGTGAGAATGTAGCACCTTTTCCCTCAGACTGCCAGGCCTCCGGCTACACACCTACAGGGCACTCTGGTAAACCCGACCGGCCGGTGACTTCATCCCGCATATGCCGCAGGGTCATCAGATAAACAGACCCGACGTGTATAATGTGATCAGTCCTGTGAGTGGATACATTGCACACAGATACTCCGTGACTGGCCCACACCACCCTATCTACGGACTGTATCCTATAGATTACAATGGGGAACGCCATCTAGGTACTGGGGTCGAGCTTGGTAAATTCAGCAATTAAGCAGCACCCATATAAACCCACGGGGGGCACTTCTGTGACTGAAAATGGTGGATCTGAGACAGGGACGGACTGGAGCTCTATAATGGCCCTGGCACTGTAGGTGTGCGTGACAAGGGGGCGCAGTCATGGCTCAGGGGGCAATGTTTAGCGCCACGCCCCATGTCTCTGTATGCCGGGCAACCAAGCAGAGCGTCAGTCCCGATCTCTGTGTGGTTGGACCGGCCCACCATTCCATCGGCCGTTCCGGCTTTTGCCAGGAGTGCCAGACGGCCAGTCTGGGCCCAATCAGATGTATCTGCTGTGGTCCCCCAGAGATACATTCAGGGGATATTTTTGTGCGTACTGTCCGAAACTTTTGTGGTTCCCAAACTGAGTGCCACAGGGCACTGGTAGGAGTGCCAAGGGTTGTGGTCCAGGGCCAAATCTAATTGTTTATGGCCAATGTGATAGATTGCCGAACATAAACTATGAGGACAAACCACACAGCTGACCCTATGGATGACCTATAAGCACAATTTACCACATTTAATCATAAGAAACCTTTGCCCTAGGGGTTGCCGTGAAAATCTGCTGATACTACAAGGCACCGTGATCCAAGGACGTTCTGTAACCACTTTGCTAGAGGGTCCCGGGGAATGTGCCTCTAGGCTGCGGAAACCATTAATGCAGGATGACGACAGTGATTATAAATGACGAGAAGACAACGCAGGGAGAGATGCAGCGTAACGAGCCCTCCGTGTACAGCTCACACATGGGTGATTCTCGGCAGGAAGTGGTTGAGATGCAATCTGACGGCTTTCGTGATGGAAATACACATTCATACGCGGCCTGTAGCAGTCGCTGACTCAGATCTGGACGAGGATGTGCAGCTGAAACCAAAAGCCCCGCTGTACGCTCCCGCCTGCACCAGATGAAGCAGCGAGCCCTGGCTCAGGGGAGTGGGGTGTTTCAGCCTCAGTAATAAATAGGTTTCCTCAGCTGCCGTCCAGTCTCAGACGCTATATGGGTCGTACAATAACGCCCACTGATTCACAATCCGCTACGTGCAACAATAGATAGACTGCCGCTGGTGCGGTCACATGCCTTACCCTTGGAGTCCCAATGGGACAATCTCATCGAGGGACATTAAAAAATCAAAGACGTGCTCGGAAATCATGGGTTTGTGATCTAATGCCTGCAAAATGGCGGAAAGAGCCTGCTGACCTATCAGCGGTCTATCTTTCACCCGAATACCTAGGGGGGTATGCCCCAGCCCTCCAGAAATGGACAGGCCACCTGTCCTTACGATGTGCTTAATGGATTACACAGCTGGTAAGGATGAAAATGACTTTGGTCTAACTACTGTCCTAACCCAATCCTCTGAGCTAACCCGAATACCCCACCCTAAGACCAGACTGGATGGGCCACACGAGACTTATTGGCCGTCAAATTATATGTTTCTGCATTTGAGTGCCACCCAAAAGTGTCCTGCAAAGAAGTCAGTCCACCTGTAACCTGCAAACAGCCCCTGGTCTATACCCCATTGTATATATGCTCCAGTGTCCCCCAGTGGATGAGGGGCTTGGGGAGAGGTAATTCCAACACGTATTAGCAGCAAAGATATAACTCAACCTGCACAAAAAGCAACAACACAATAGTATAAAATGTGTATGACCCGTAGCACCGGGAATTCATTATACGCCATCTGACGCTGGGACGCCATATACTTACATCTGAAGCATGATCTTATTGAGGAACACCCCGTCCACAAGGTCCATGTACATAGACAGTCGGTTCTCATTCTCGTTGCCGCACGGGCCGAAGGTTTTCACCTGCAGGAGGAAGAAGGAGAAGCGGCGGTGAGCGGGATTGCACAATGCAGGGGGATGAAGCACAATTCCAAAGGTAAGGAATGAAATGACAGCCCTGACCTGGAGGAGAAGACATTCCACTAGGATTAGGTAATGGCTGGAAGTGCAGGTTAGATATAAGACGCCATAAATCTGGGATAATCTGTCGGAGATGGCGGCATCCTCACCCTATCAGGAGGAGCGGGCCCTGGGACTCCCATACCTGTGGCTGCTGTAAGGTTTATCATTTACCTGCGCCTCACCCGGACGGCCCTCAATTCATTCTGTACACAACATAAACAAATCCCTGGACCTGCGCACTAAACGCCATACTGATCTGACGCCCAGCAACGCGTGCAGCGCTCGGCTCGCAGGTCTGCTCTTCTATCCATGACGTTTAGTGATGTTACGCCCCCGCAGGGTGTAAGGGCTACTAGCCAATATAAAGCGGCTTTCCCGTGCCACCCCGTATATTAGTACGCCATAGGCTCAGCCTCTTATGCGGAGGCCCGGCATAGATACAGCTGTAATAAGAGGATCCATCCTGGATTCAGCAGCCTGATACATTGGCAGAAGAGCATGGCACGAGGAGTGCTATAGAGCATGCCGATAATCTCTCCCCCGCGCGCAGGCTCTGCAGCCTCCCCCCGCGTACAGGCACTGCAGCCCCCCAACCCAAACGCTCCCCCCCCCCCCCCCACCGCGCGCGCACGCGCTGCAGCCTCCCCAGCACGCACAGGCTTTGCAGCCTCCCCAGCACGCACAGGCTCTGCAGCCTCCCCAGCACGCACAGGCTCTGCAGCCTCCCCAGCACGCACGCACAGGCTCTGCAGCCTCCCCAGCACGCACAGGCTCTGCAGCCTCCCCAGCACGCACAGGCTCTGCAGCCTCACCACCACAAGGCTCTGCAGCCTCACCACCACAGGCTCTGCAGCCTCCCCACCACACACAGGCTCTGCAGCCTCCCCACCACACACAGGCTCTGCAGCCTCCCCACCACACACAGGCTCTGCAGCCTCCCCACCACACACAGGCTCTGCAGCCTCCCCACCACACACAGGCTCTGCAGCCTCCCCAGCACACGCAGCACAGGCTCTGCAGCCTCCCCAGCACAGGCTCTGCAGCCAGGACACTTAGCATTCTGGCAGTTACAGACTAACAAAAGCGGGCATCTGAGAAGGACGCTATTGTGAAGGCCATTCAGGGCCGAGACAAACACTGCAGAGACAGATCCTCCGCTCAGCCCAGCACAGAGTATTTCAGTCCCTCCCTGGAGATTCGTTATCCTCAGCGCACCTGTCTCAGAGTGACAGCCTGTCTCATATATAGACCCTCCCATAGGAAACATATGCGGGTCAGACCCTGGTGTCAGTCACTGTCTGTGTGGTCTGTGCATTGGGGGCCATTGTGTAGCACAGGAGGAATGGAAACAGACCTCAGTGCCTCGGTGCCTCTGTATTCTATTACACTACGTCACCATAAAAATGTCACTTGTATAGAACACAGATAGTCCCTATGACTGAATCAACACCAGAAATTACAACATAAGAGTCTGTGAGAAAGTAAGGACAACTAGAACACAGGGCGTAATTCAGACCTGATCGCAGCAGCAAATGTTAGCTGATGGGCAAAAACATGTGCACTGCAGGTGGGGCAGATGTAACATGTGCAGAGAGAGTTAGATTTGGGTGGGGTATACTGTTTCTGTGCAGGGTAAATACTGGCTGCTTTATTTTTACACTGCAATTTAGATTTCAGTTTGAACACACCCCACCTAAATCTAACTCTCTCTGCACATGTTACATCTGCCCCACCAGCACTGCACATGTTACATCTACCCCACCTGCAGTGCTCATGGTTTTGCCCATCTGCTAACAAATTTGCTGCTGTGATCAGGTCTGAACGAGGCCCTTTGTTTCCTTAGAGCAGCAAGCCCCCATGTAAGAATATTGGCAATGCACATTACTGCTCAGCTGTTTATTCAGGACGCTATTAAATGATTTATAACTCTGCAGAGAATGAATGGTGCCTTGTGACTACCACAGCGACCTCTGACCTTTACACTGTGACCTTTCCTGGGTTGCTGGGCGTTCATGTGCAATAACCCAGGATCTCGCTTCTAGCGTGGAAGGGGCATTACTGGGAGTACCACTGTTTTCCATGTAACCTATTTTCACATTTTCCTCAGAGCACAAAGTCCTATCAGCTAATGCAACCTGTGGCATTCCAGATGCTGTGGAACCACACATCCCAGCATGCCCTCTCTCAGTTCTGCTGTTAGTGCATGTTAACAGCGAGGCAGGGAATGCTGGGATGTGTAGTTCCAAAGCCTCTGGAGTGCGACAGGTTGCCTAGCTCTGGACTAATGCATGGGCTGAGAATATACAGCAAAACGAGTACTGTAGTAACAGGAATATTCTATGATGGTGGAAAAGCGCCATTTGGCGTGGAAGGACGATCGCTGCGCATTTCCCAGAACGGAGAGCCTAGCTGTGTAACGTTAGCAGCAGAGGTAACAATTACAGCAGCAGCAGTCACGCTTTACACCATAATGTACCCCCGCCAGGTCATGTTTTCAGGATTTCTGTCTGTCCAACATAGAGCAACTCCCCTGTGCATGATTAAAGACATCCACAAAACATGGCCTGTTTGGGGGGTACTTAGGGACTGGAGTTGAGATCCCCTGCTTTTCAGTAAAAGCAAGCGAGGAAACAACTGCAGGGGTAGTGGCTACATGGATTACTGCCAGCTAAAGTGGTAAAGAGAAAGGGAAAACGTTTTATTAGACAATAGTCAATAGTTCAGCTGTGAAACCGGATTTGCACCACGTACGGGGGTGGATACAGACAGACATCATGGTTATATGGGGCTGTAACTAATACCCCATGTGTTCCTGACTAGAGATCAGAAGACGGTGTAAGGTGATCCTGTGTGTGAGCCCGGTGTACGCAGTGCTTCACATTACAGCGCTGATGTCTCCTGTCACATACTGCTACCGGGGGTATAAGTGCTGGGGTGCCCTATAATGTGTGGGGTAAGTGGCTCCGCAGGTAGGTACTGGCACTAGTAGTGATATAGTTATAGTGAGAGGCAGCTACAAGGTGTATAACTGCTGGGGTGTCCGTAATGTGTGGGGTAAGTGACCCTGCGGGTAGGTACTGGCACTAGTAGTGATATAGTTATAGTGAGAGGCAGCTACAGGGGTATAACTGCTGGGGTGTCCTGTAATGTGTGGGGTAAGTGGCTCCGCAGGTAGGTACTGGCACTAGTAGTGATATAGTTATAGTGAGAGGCAGCTACAGGGGTATAACTGCTGGGGTGTCCGTAATGTGTGGGGTAAGTGGCTCCGCAGGTAGGTACTGGCACTAGTAGTGATATAGTTATAGTGAGAGGCAGCTACAAGGTGTATAACTGCTGGGGTATCCTGTAATGTGTGGGGTAAGTGACCCTGCGGGTAGGTACTGGCACTAGTAGTGATATAGTTATAGTGAGAGGCAGGTGACAGGTGGTATAACTGCTGGGGTGCAGCACTGCCCTGTAATGTGTGGGGTAAGTGACCCTGCAGGTAGGTACACTGGTAGTGATATAGCTGATAAGGGTTTTGGCGGCTTCTCAGGAAATAAATGACACTAGACTACAGACAAGTTACAACATATCATTCATGCTGTATCGCAGACACCACAACAGGACACACCAGGAATACATGTGCATCCTACACAGGTTATTATACTCCCCCCACCACCTACACAGGTTATTATACTCTCCCCACCACATACACACCTACACAGGTTATTATACTCTCCCCACCACCTACACAGGTTATTATACTCCCCCCACCACCTACACAGGTTATTATACTCTCCCCACCACCTACACAGGTTATTATACTCTCCCCACCACCTACACAGGTTATTATACTCTCCCCACCACCTACACAGGTTATTATACTCCCCCCACCACCTACACAGGTTATTATACTCTCCCCACCACCTACACAGGTTATTATACTCTCCCCACCACCTACACAGGTTATTATACTCCCCCCACCACCTACACAGGTCATTATACTCCCCCCACCACCTACACAGGTTATTATACTCCCCCCACCACCTACACAGGTTATTATACTCCCCCCACCACCTACACAGGTTATTATACTCTCCCCACCACCTACACAGGTTATTATACTCCCCCCACCACCTACACAGGTTATTATACTCTCCCCACCACCTACACAGGTTATTATACTCTCCCCACCACCTACACAGGTTATTATACTCCCCCCACCACCTACACAGGTCATTATACTCCCCCCACCACCTACACAGGTTATTATACTCCCCCCACCACCTACACAGGTTATTATACTCCCCCCACCACCTACACAGGTTATTATACTCTCCCCACCACCTACACAGGTCATTATACTCCCCCCACCATATACACCTACACAGGTTATTATACTCTCCCCACCACATACACACCTACACAGGTTATTATACTCTCCCCACCACATACACCTACACAGGTTATTATACTCTCCCCACCACATACACAGGTTATTATACTCTCCCCACCACCTACACAGGTTATTATACTCTCCCCACCACCTACACAGGTTATTATACTCTCCCCACCACCTACACAGGTTATTATACTCTCCCCACCACCTACACAGGTTATTATACTCTCCCCACCATATACACCTACACAGGTTATTATACTCTCCCCACCACATACACAGGTTATTATACTCTCCCCACCACCTACACAGGTTATTATACTCTCCCCACCACCTACACAGGTTATTATACTCTCCCCACCACATACACAGGTTATTATACTCTCCCCACCACATACACCTACACAGGTTATTATACTCTCCCCACCACCTACACCTACACAGGTTATTATACTCTCCCCACCACCTACACAGGTTATTATACTCTCCCCACCACCTACACAGGTTATTATACTCTCCCCACCACCTACACCTACACAGGTTATTATACTCTCCCCACCACCTACACAGGTTATTATACTCTCCCCACCACCTACACAGGTTATTATACTCTCCCCACCACCTACACAGGTTATTATACTCTCCCCACCATCTACACCTACACAGGTTATTATACTCTCCCCACCACCTACACAGGTTATTATACTCTCCCCACCACATACACCTACACAGGTTATTATACTCTCCCCACCACCTACACAGGTTATTATACTCTCCCCACCACCTACACAGGTTATTATACTCTCCCCACCACCTACACAGGTTATTATACTCTCCCCACCACCTACACAGGTTATTATACTCTCCCCACCACCTACACAGGTTATTATACTCTCCCCGCCACCTACACAGGTTATTATACTCTCCCCGCCACCTACACAGGTTATTATACTCTCCCCACCACATACACAGGTTATTATACTCTCCCCACCACATACACAGGTTATTATACTCCCCCCACCACACACACCTACACAGGTTATTATACTCCCCCCACCACATACACCTACACAGGTTATTATACTCTCCCCACCACACACACCTACACAGGTTATTATACTCTCCCCACCACATACACCTACACAGGTTATTATACTCTCCCCACCACACACACCTACACAGGTTATTATACTCTCCCCACCACATACACACCTACACAGGTTATTATACTCTCCCCACCACATACACACCTACACAGGTTATTATACTCTCCCACCACACACACCTACACAGGTTATTATACTCTCCCACCACACACACCTACACAGGTTATTATACTCTCCCCACCACATACACACCTACACAGGTTATTATACTCTCCCCACCACACACACCTACACAGGTTATTATACTCTCCCACCACACACACCTACACAGGTTATTATACTCTCCCACCACATACACACCTACACAGGTTATTATACTCTCCCCACCACACACACCTACACAGGTTATTATACTCTCCCACCACACACACCTACACAGGTTATTATACTCTCCCCACCACACACACCTACACAGGTTATTATACTCTCCCACCACACACACCTACACAGGTTATTATACTCTCCCCACCACACACACCTACACAGGTTATTATACTCTCCCACCACACACACCTACACAGGTTATTATACTCTCCCACCACATACACACCTACACAGGTTATTATACTCTCCCCACCACACACACCTACACAGGTTATTATACTCTCCCACCACATACACACCTACACAGGTTATTATACTCTCCCCACCACACACACCTACACAGGTTATTATACTCTCCCACCACACACACCTACACAGGTTATTATACTCTCCCACCACATACACACCTACACAGGTTATTATACTCTCCCCACCACACACACCTACACAGGTTATTATACTCTCCCACCACACACACCTACACAGGTTATTATACTCTCCCCACCACACACACCTACACAGGTTATTATACTCTCCCACCACACACACCTACACAGGTTATTATACTCTCCCCACCACACACACCTACACAGGTTATTATACTCTCCCACCACATACACACCTACACAGGTTATTATACTCTCCCCACCACACACACCTACACATGTTATTATACTCTCCCACCACATACACCTACACAATAGTGGTGCACAGAGCTGACAATCTAAGGGCAGTCCTGTGAATTCAGCTCCTTCCCTCGGTACAGACATGTCGCTGGCTGTGCCCCAGGCAGAAGAGACAATTTCCTACCAGGGAGTTATAGTTACAGGGGCCGTAAACTTCAGGCGGGTGCGTTACCTGCCCCTGTGTGGAGAGGGTCACATGTACTACTTCTGTTACACAAGGGTATTACTGCCTGCTTGTTACCCCAGGTGCACAGGGTCAGCCAGGCTGGGGGAGGGCTGGAGGTATTGGGGTCCTCAGTACATTCAGCTGTGGACAGCTCCCCACAAACACAGCTACTAGCACTGAGGAGATCCTGTTATCATGTCATGCAACCACAGGGGAGAGGGTGTCATTCACACACATGTGTCATGTACTGTACATGCAGCCACTACACACACATGTACCATGTACTAAACATGCAGCTCTCACCACACACATGTATCATGTTCTATACAAGCAGCACTCACCACACACATGTACTAAACATGCAGCACTCACCACACACATGTATCATGTTCTATACAAGCAGCACTCACCACACACATGTATCATGTTCTATACAAGCAGCACTCACCACACACATGTATCATGTACTAAACATGCAGCACTCACCACACACATGTATCATGTACTATACAAGCAGCAACTACACACATGTACCATGTACTTTACATGCAGCACTCACCACACACATATGTATCATGTACTAAACAAGCAGCAACTACACACATGTACCATGTACTTTACATGCAGCACTCACCACACACATGTACCATGTACTAAACATGCAGCACTCACCACACACATGTACCATGTACTAAACATGCAGCACTCACCACACACATGTACCATGTACTAAACATGCAGCACTCACCACACACATGTATCATGTACTATACATGCAGCAACCACACACACACATATACATACATACACACATATATACATACATACACACATATATACATATATACATACACACAGAGACAAACAGAAAGTTTGTGGAAGTTGAGGGAAAGTTTGCCTCCGCCACATTGTATCACCTGCTCATCCCCTGACCCCACACACACGCGGCCACTCACCCAGGTCACCAGTGGGCTGTCCAGGAACTGCTCCATCAGCTGGGAGATGGTTATATCCATGCTGGGACTAGTAGTGCTACAGTAGGGAAGAGTCCATCGTGTCTGTGTCCTCGGAGGGAGCAGATTGCTAATAGAACAATGAGAGTCTCCTCTCTGCGGGGGGTAGAGACACAGCACAGAGCACCCCCCCCTCCTCCTCACACCTCCTCCTCCTCACACCCCCTCCCACACCCCCTCCTCCTCCTCCCCAGTGCCAGGCCCGGGCAGCAGCACACCCCCTGCGGGAGGTGCAGACAGTGTGCTCAGTGCTGTGCTGCACCTGCCTGGGCTAGTGCCTCCTCATGGCTGTCAGCATTACACATACAGGGGGTGCAGACAGTGTACTCAGTGCTGCTGGGGGCAGTGTGCTCAGTCCTGTACCTGCCCGGGCTGCCCCCTCATGGTAATGGTGTCTGTCAGCATTACACAGACAGGCCCTCACCTGCGTTATAGCTGTGGCACAGTTGCCACCCCCACCTGCTCTGTATCCAGTGCACCAAGATTAGATTGCAAGCTCTGGCGCTCTATGGCTGCCCATGGTCTATGATGTGAGAATGCACCATAGCCAGAAGGGATCCATACAAAGGCTGACCTGACTAGTGATGTGGTCCCACCTCAGGTGCAGGATATGGGGGGTGCGCACTGTGCCACCATACTAGTTATTTCCTACTGGACTGTGCCCAGCAGAGGAAGGCTCCTATACCCCCCATACCTGGAACCAAGGGCCCTTAGGGGTCCCTCCTTTGCCACAAGGCTATGAGGACTATCCTTGGCTCCTGCCAGTGTTTCCTCCAGCGCCCCTACAGGGAGGTGTTTGGGGGTCTCACCTCGCCCCATAAGGGTCTCTACACCCTGACATTCCACGTGATAAGGATAAATAAAGCGCCGTTACAGAAGGAGAATGAATGCTGCAGTGAATGACACCCGTATATTACCCCAGCTGCCTGTCATGGCGCCTCCTACCACACTACCCTATTACCCATCCTCTGACACCCACATATTACCTCAGCTGCCTGTCATGGTGCCTCCTACCACACTACCCTATTACCCATCCTCTGACACCCACATATTACCTCAGCTGCCTGTCATGGCGCCTCCTCCCACACTACCCTATTACCCATCCTCTGACACCCGCATATTACCTCAGCTGCCTGTCATGGCGCCTCCTCCCACACTACCCTATTACCCATCCTCTGACACCCGCATATTACCTCAGCTGCCTGTCATGGCGCCTCCTCCCACACTACCCTATTACCCATCCTCTGACACCCGTATATTACCCCAGCTGCCTGTCATGGCGCCTCCTACCACACTACCCTATTACCCATCCTCTGACACCCGTATATTACCCCAGCTGCCTGTCATGGCGCCTCCTACCACACTACCCTATTACCCTTCCTCTGACACCCGCATATTACCTCAGCTGCCTGTCATGGCGCCTCCTCCCACACTACCCTATTACCCATCCTCTGACACCCGCATATTACCTCAGCTGCCTGTCATGGCGCCTCCTACCACACTACCCTATTACCCATCCTCTGACACCCGCATCTTACCTCAGCTGCCTGTCATGGCGCCTCCTACCACACTACCCTATTACCCATCCTCTGACACCCGCATATTACCTCAGCTGCCTGTCATGGCGCCTCCTCCCTCACTACCCTATTACCCATCCTCTGACACCCGCATATTACCTCAGCTGCCTGTCATGGCGCCTCCTACCACACTACCCTATTACCCATCCTCAGACAACCTCAGCTGCCTGTCATGGCGCCTCCTCCCACACTACCCTATTACCCTTCCTCTGACACCCGCATATTACCTCAGCTGCCTATCATGGCGCCTCCTCCCACACTACCCTATTACCCATCCTCTGACACCCGCATATTACCTCAGCTGCCTGTCATGGCGCCTCCTACCACACTACCCTATTACCCATCCTCTGACAACCTCAGCTGCCTGTCATGGCGCCTCCTCCCACACTACCCTATTACCCTTCCTCTGACACCCGCATATTACCTCAGCTGCCTATCATGGCGCCTCCTCCCACACTACCCTATTACCCATCCTCTGACACCCGCATATTACCTCAGCTGCCTGTCATGGCGTCTCCTCCCACACTACCCTATAACCCATCCTCTGACACCCGCATATCACATCAGCTGCCTGTCATGACGCCTCCTCCCACCCTACCCTATTACCCATCCTCTGACACCCGCATATTACCTCAGCTGCCTGTCATGGCGCCTCCTCCCACACTACCCTATAACCCATCCTCTGACACCCGCATATCACCTCAGCTGCCTGTCATGGCGCCTCCTCCCACACTACCCTATTACCCTTCCTCTGACACCCGCATATCACCTCAGCTGCCTGTCATGGCGCCTCCTCCCACACTACCCTATTACCCATCCTCTGACACCTGTATATTACCTCAGCTGCCTGTCATGGCGCCTCCTCCCACACTACCCTATAACCCATCCTCTGACACCCGCATATTACCTCAGCTGCCTGTCATGGCGCCTCCTCCCACACTACCCTATTACCCATCCTCTGACACCCGCATATCACCTCAGCTGCCTGTCATGACGCCTCCTCCCACACTACCCTATTACCCATCCTCTGACAACCTCAGCTGCCTGTCATGGCGCCTCCTCCCACACTACCCTATTACCCATCCTCTGACACCCGCATATTACCTCAGCTGCCTGTCATGGCGCCTCCTCCCACACTACCCTATTACCCATCCTCTGACACCCGCATATCACCTCAGCTGCCTGTCATGGCGCCTCCTACCACACTACCCTATTACCCATCCTCTGACACCCGCATATCACCTCAGCTGCCTGTCATGACGCCTCCTCCCACACTACCCTATTACCCATCCTCTGACAACCTCAGCTGCCTGTCATGGCGCCTCCTCCCACACTACCCTATTACCCATCCTCTGACACCCGCATATTACCTCAGCTGCCTGTCATGGCGCCTCCTCCCACACTACCCTATTACCCATCCTCTGACACCCGCATATCACCTCAGCTGCCTGTCATGGCGCCTCCTACCACACTACCCTATTACCCATCCTCTGACACCCGCATATCACCTCAGCTGCCTGTCATGACGCCTCCTCCCACACTACCCTATTACCCATCCTCTGACAACCTCAGCTGCCTGTCATGGCGCCTCCTACCACACTACCCTATTACCCATCCTCGCCCCCCTCCTCCTCCTCAGGCCAGTATATGAGACTGGTACAGGTGGGAGATGTCACATGGAGGCTGATTTAGGGGATGGCGCACGCAGCTGGTCTATGATGTCAGTCTGCGCATGTGTCCCGATTTTTAGCGCTCAGGGATGCAGAACAAATACAGTGTGTGTGTGTGTGTGTGTGTGTGTGTGTGTGTGTGTGGGGGCGGGGGGGGGGGGTACCTGAGAGGTAACAGGGGGTGGCTGAGCCGACGCGAGCGCTTCGCTGACAGCGGCTGCGTCCAGAGACGCACAGCCGCTCACACAGGATGCCACCCTCAGGTGGAGACACTGCACCTGCCGTAGGGCACCTTCCCCATTGCGTTTATAGATACTCACCCATATGAGCCTCAGTGGGCATACCGCCCCCAGCTGCGCAGTTTCACCATCGCTATCAGTGCGCACTTTCTCCTGCCTTATCCTGGCTGTAAAAGCTTGGTCTGAATGCGGACGTCATCGCACACAAGGGTAACTGCATACGCCGCAATTCCGTCGCTGAACGCAGCCTACATGCACACGGGGTCCAGTCAGTGGTTCCACTGTCAGACAGTAAGTAGGTCGACCCCATATGGTCGACATGATCAAAAGGTCAACAGGTAAAAGGTCAACAGTGTCTAAGGTTGACAGATACAAAAAGTCAAAACGCAAATGGTCAATACAAGTTGTTTTATTCTTCAACTTTTGCTTAATTTACCATCCACGTGGACTACGATTGGGAATAGGAACCTGTGCAGAGCGCAGTGGTAGTGGGGAGCGGAACCTTGCCCGCAGCGAGCCCGCGAGAATACACGTTTACACTAATTGTGGTCACAGGTGATAAAACATACAAAACTACACCTCAATAACCTGTGTCTACCTTTCTTGCGTCGACCATTTCCATGGCAACCTTTAGAATCTGTCAACTTATTACATGTCGACCATATGGGGTCGACATTTAATAACCCCATGTCAACACCCCTTTACCAGCCAGTCCCCCCCCCCCCCTTAGCTGCAAGTGGTTGTGTACGACTCAGTGTCATACTGCGTGTCCTGTACGCTCAGCTCCAGGCAGTGCCGGATTAAACCCTGTGGGGGCCCCTAAGCAGTCAAAATATCGGAGCCCCCTTGCAAATTACCTCGTAATACGTGTTTCATTTTACCAACCGACACGATCTGGACACGGTAATGTGAATCTGGCGTCCGTGGTTTATGTACGTTGCGCTGTTACTGGGTACGTTACATTAATACAGTGTTTTCTCCAGAGAGTCTTCAGTGTAAAGTCCTCGTTTCTTTGACCTGATTCTTGTTTTCTGTCTCTTGGAAGCAGTGTAGGAAAGCGTGATTGTCATTTTTGAATATTATTTTGATCTGTTGTGGCAGGGCCCCCCAAAAAGTCGTGGGGCCCATAGGTTGGTGCCTACTTTGCCTATTTGGTAATCCGGCACTGGCTCCAGGCCATTCGCAGTGTGACAACGCGCAAGATATGTGCGCAAAATCCATTTGCATTTAAATCAGTCTCTTGAAGCCTAGAACATCCGTGTACGACTGTGGCTCTCCTGTGCGCCTGCTGTAGGGCGCTAGAGCGCATTGCCCCCCAGTCACTAGACTATAGCGGGAGATACGACGTGTAGCAATATGTGCTGGTTACTACAAAAAGTACCTGACAGATCGTGACCCTATAGAGTGTAAGCTGACGAGCAGGGCCCTCCTACCTTTAGGACTCTTTGTTATTACCCAGTTTTGTTTTATCATTGTTACATCCAATTGAAAAGCGCAACAGAATTTTCTGCGCTATATAAGAAAAGAAATTGTTAATAAATAAATAATACGCAGTTGCTAGAGGCGATGAAGAATCAGTAGTATCGGTCAGCAGTGGTGGTAACATAGAGGACACTGTCACAGACTGTAAAGCTGGGATCCGGTCTCTAGGTCGACAGTAACTAGGTCGACACTATCTAGGTCGACCACTATTGGTCGACAGTAACTAGGTCGACAGAGTTTCTAGGTAGACAGGGTCTCTAGGTTGACATGTTCTAGGTCAACAGGTCAAATGGTCGACATGAGTTTTTCACTTTTTTTTTTTACTTTTTCATAGTTAACGATCCACTTGGACAACGATTGGAACGTTAATCTGTGCCGAGCGAAGCGAGCCATGCGAGGGGACACTGTGCACTAATTGGGGTTCCCAGTCACTCTACGAAGAAAATTACACCAAAAAAATATAAAAAAACTTATGTCAACCTTTTGACCAAGACATGTCGACCTAGAGACACAGTCAACCTAGTTACTATCTACCTTGCATACCACACCCCAGCCAGCCATACAGATCATTCCTAGACTGCGTCTACACGGCGTCACTGTATTTTCTCCTACGCTGTAAACAGCTATTACTACCGACATGAGAAAACCAGCAATTAGGGGACCCGGCCTGGAGAGTAGAAAGTAACCGTCAGTGAGTCGGAGAGGTAACAGCAGCTTCCAGGAGTGTTATACTGTTATTGTAGACAGGAAGGAGATTATACAGCGAGGGAGGGAGACGGGGGTGAGGATGCGGAGAGGGTTTACAGCTAGGAGATACTACAGGAGACCGTTGTCATGTTTGCGTGCTATCTATTACTTATCGTGTAATGCCAATGGTTATACGTTCTGAGACGCCCGTGCGCAGTCACTGGAGCTGACCAAACAGATGACGGCGTTTCCCTTACAGCCAACCAATCAGAGCTTGGGGAGGGGTCTCTTCCACGCGTCAGAGTATTACGGATGACATAGGGGGGGTATTCAGTGGTGCTAGCAAGCCAGAAAATCACACTAATGGAGAAAACCATGTGCACTGCGGGGCTGATTCAGACCTGATCGGTGCGATCAGGTCTGACCTGCGCATGCGCCGTTGCCGCAGTGCGTCGGTGCATGCCAGACAGCCGATGATTGTCGTAGCCCTGCGGTCGCCTCTGTCTGATTGACAGGCAGAGACGATTGCTGGGCGGGAGGTGGTGAACCGGCGGCATTTGGGCGGCATTTAGGGGGCGCGGTCCGGGCAACGCAGGCGTTCCTGGACCATTGGGGGGGGGGGGCAGGCCGCGGTGGCTGTGTGACATCAAACGCAGCCGTTGCAACCCGGCCAGCGACGAGTGCACTGCAGGTGGGGCAGATGTAACATGTGCAGAGAGAGTTAGATTTGGGTGGGGTGTGTTCAAACTGAAATCTAAATTGCAGTGTAAAAATAAAGCAGCCAGTATTTACCCTGCACAGAAACAAAATAACCCACCCAAATCTAACTCTCTGCACATGTTACATCTGCCCCACCTGCAGAGCAGCATGGTTTTGCCCAACTGTTAACGAGTTTGCTGCTGCGATCAGGTCTGAAATACCCCCTATGGCTGAAGTCCCCCCCCAACACACACTACTGCGTCTGTAACCACTGAGCCATGATCCTCTCTCCCACTACGTGCGCCACACTATTTATTCTCCCTCCAAAGGGGTCGTGGACCCCTAAGAGGGAAAATATGTGTCGGCATGCCGGTTGCCGGGATCCCTGCCGGCGGCATACTGAAGACCACACCACATCACTTTGTGCAGCTGAAATCTGTCACACGAATCACACCATCCAACTACACCAAGCTGTGGCTCCTGATTCAGTGCCAAGGCTGACACTCACGGAGTGCGGCAACTAACCACCTGCCGCAAGGCTGCTGCGAGATTTTATGGTGCGACCGATAGTAGCGTCTAATGGGATTTTAGCATTTAAAGATGCTCAAAGTGGGTATGTCAGCGCGACGGTACACCGGGGGAAGGGCTGATACCGGCATTAGCACACAGTCACAGACACACGGCTGTACACCGGGGGAAGGACTGATACCGGCATTAGCACACAGTCACAGACGCACGGCTGTACACCGGGGGAAGAGCTGATACCAGCATTAGCACACAGTCACAGACGCACGGCTGTACACCGGGGGAAGGGCTGATACCGGCATTATCACACAGTCACAGACGCACGGCTGTACACCGGGGGAAGGGCTGATACCGGCATTAGCACACAGTCACAGACGCACGGCTGTACACCGGGGGAAGAGCTGATACCGGCATTAGCACACAGTCACAGACGCGCGGCTGTACACCGGGGGAAGGGCTGATACCGGCATTAGCACACAGTCACAGAGGCACGGCTGTACACCGGGGGAAGGGCTGATACCGGCATTAGCACACAGTCACAGACGCACGGCTGTACACCGGGGGAAGGGCTGATACCGGCATTAGCACACAGTCACAGACGCACGGCTGTACACTGGGGGAAGGGCTGATACCGGCATTAGCACACAGTCACAGACGCACGGCTGTACACCGGGGGAAGGGCTGATACCGGCATTAGCACACAGTCACAGATGCACGGCTGTACACCGGGGGAAGGGCTGATACCGGCATTAGCACACAGTCACGGCTGTACACCGGGGGAAGGGCTGATACCGGCATTAGCACACAGTCACAGACGCACGGCTGTATACAGGGGGAAGGGCTGATACCGGCATTAGCACACAGTCACAGACGCACGGCTGTACACCGGGGGAAGGGCTGATACCGGCATTAGCACACAGTCACAGACGCACGGCTGTACACCGGGGGAAGGACTGATACCGGCATTAGCACACAGTCACAGACGCACGGCTGTACACCGGGGGAAGGACTGATACCGGCATTAGCACACAGTCACAGACACACGGCTGTACACCGGGGGAAGGGCTGATACCGGCATTAGCACACAGTCACAGACACACGGCTGTACACCGGGGGAAGGGCTGTTACCGGCATTATCACACAGTCACAGATGCACGGCTGTACACCGGGGGAAGGGCTGATACCGGCATTATCACACAGTCACAGACACACGGCTGTACACCGGGGGAAGGGCTGATACCGGCATTATCACACAGTCACAGACGCACGGCTGTACACCGGGGAAAGGGCTGATGCCGGCATTAGCACACAGTCACAGACGCACGGCTGTACACCAGGGGAAGGGCGTACACACAATACAATAAGCAAAATATATTGTTCCAATCTGCGCCAGAACGATATATCGTAAGACGGATCGCTTAACTGGGCGTTTTTGCCCAGCGTGTATGCATAGCGATGATCGCTGACATTGCTGGGCTGAAAAGCGCTCAGTGCATACACACTGAACCATTTTCCCCCCTACCCAGCGATGTCGGTGGGGGTGAACGGCTTTCCATAGCAGGACGCTACGGAAAGCCGTTCACCCCGCCATTCATTTACTGGTAATACCAGTAGATGAACGGCGGCCGCCGGCGATGGAGCAGGGGCACGCATCAGCGCTCATCGTTTGGGCATACAGACTGGGTGGCTTTGAGCTGAAAGCAGCTTAACACACCAAAAGTGACCTGCTCTCAGCTCAACATCGCCCAGTGTGTATGTATGGGCCTTTAGGCCCTCATTCCGAGTTGTTCGCTCGCTAGCTGCTTTTAGCAGCATTGCACACGCTAGGCCGCCGCCCTCTGGGAGTGTATCTTAGCTTAGCAGAATTGCGAACGAAAGATTAGCAGAATTGCGAATAGAAATTTCTTAGCAGTTTCTGAGTAGCTCGACACTTACTCCTACACTGCGATCAGTTCAGTCAGTTTTGTTCCTGGTTTGACGTCACAAACACACCCAGCGTTCGCCCAGACACTCCCCCGTTTCTTCAGACACTCCCGCGTTTTTCCCAGAAACGCCAGCGTTTTTTTGCACACGCCCAGAAAACGGCAAGTTTCCGCCCAGAAACACCCACTTCCTGTCAATCACAGTACGATCACCAGAACGATGAAAAATCCTCGTTATGCCGTGAGTAAAATACCTAACTTTTGTGTAAAATAACTAAGCGCATGCGCACTGCGAACCTTGCGCATGTGCAGTAAGCGACTAATCGCAATATAGCGAAAATCGGCAACGAGCGAACAACTCGGAATGACCCCCTTAGTGTGTACCCGGCTTATATAGCTACGATGCCGTCAAATGTATGAATAAACTTTTATCTCTGGCTCCATCTAGTGGTCAAATGAGATTTTGCAGCGCTAGTAAATTGTCAGGTTAGAGGGCCTAAATCAGATTTGTATACAAACCCAAAGGTTTACATGCGCAGCGGAGCCGGCCTGACAGGGAGACACAGCGAGTTTTCCTTCCCCCACACCTTGTCGGAGTGGCTTCCTGCTTCGCCTCGGTAATGAGTTGAAGCAGGAAGCGTTATAGCGGCACTATCCATGACGCTATTATACATTCCCCCCATCATGTGCAAGGCAGCACAGATGGCACAGTGGGTAGCATTATTGCCTCACAGCAGTGAGGTCATGAGTTCAATTCCCAGTCGTGGGCCATTGGTATGGAGTTTTCTCCCCATGTTCTCATGGGGTCCTTTGAAAGCTCCTAAAACACGGTAGGGAAATTGACTTTTGACAAAAATGAAGCCATGTGTGAGAGGGATTACAGACTGTAAGCACCTAATGGGCAGGGACTGATGTGAGAAACATTAAAACCCTGTTTAAATACCACACTCCCCAAGATACACAGGCGGGGAACCACGCTGCAGCTGATTGGCCGCTGTGCTTATTCTCACAAAGGCTCATCCGGTTACTAGGCAACCCCTATAAACAGAGAATACCTCAGAAGCACAGAACAGGGCGTGTTAGGGCCACGTCACATTACTATCTGCTATCTTTACAGTGCTGGACATTGGAAGGATCATGGTATATACAGATAACATACAGATACGTCCAGATCCACCTATCGATTTACAGGATGCGTGGAGCAACTTATCCGCACAATGTGACTACAAATATCTATCTATCTATCTATCTATCTATCTATCTATCTATCTATCTATCTATCTATCAGGCCCTACACACTGGGCGATAATACTCAAGGCCGGTATCCGGACTCCAGGTCGACAGCAAAAAGGTTTACACACCTTAGGTCGACGCCAATTGGTCGACACACCTTAGGTCGACATGGACAAAAGGTCAACATGGAAAAAGGTTGACATGAGTTTTTCAGGATTTTTTTCTTTTTTTGGAACTTTTTCATACTTAACGATCCACGTGGACTACGATTGGAACGGTAATCTGTGCCGAGCGAAGCGGTAGCGGAGCGAAGGCACCATGCCCGAAGCATGGCGAGCGAAGCGAGCCATGCGAGTGGACGCGGTGCACTAATTGGGGTTCCAGGTCACTCTACGAAGAAAACGACACCAAAAAAACATAAAAAACTCATGTCGACCTTTTTCCATGTCGACCTTTTTCCTGTCGACCCTTTGTCCATGTCGACCTAAGGTGTGTCGACCAATTGGCGTCGACCTAAGGTGTGTCGACCTTTTTGCTGTCGACCCTCAGTCCCAGACCCCTCAAAGATATGAACGATCTTGGTCATTAATGTACGAGATACCGTTCATATCTATGAGTGTGGAGGCACCAGCGATGAACGATGCGCGGCCCTGCGCTCGTTCATCGTTGGTGCCCCGTCGCCTGTGCATGCAGGCCAATATGGATGATCTCGTCCATATTTGCCTGCACTTCTATTGAGCCGGGTGATGGGGGGAGTGAAGAAACTTCCCTCCCCCCGTCACTGCCCCCCCGCCGTTGGCCGTATCCGCTGTCGGGCAGCTCGGCGGCGGATCGCTCAATGTGTAGGGCCCTTTACTATCGATATATATACACACATACAGTACACACACACTCAAACAATAAATCCGTCGCTCCACTGATAATGCCCGCCAATACCTGGCTTGAATTGCCCCAATGCACTCGGGGCAGACCGGATTCTGGCGCCGGCATACGTAAGCTATATATCACCTCGGCGCAGACCTGAAGGCTGCAATGTATTCTTTATTTTTAATATCAAAATAACAGAAATCACTTTATTTCCAGTCTTAAGGTGAAGCAAAAGTTTTAGAGAACGCTACAAAAATGTAAAAAGATAAATGATGTGGAAGGAACGTTCCGCACACCCTTCCCCTGTAAGAGGCAGATATTGCTGCAATTGTGATAGAAAAAAATATGCCAAATAAAGAAAATGGAAAAAGAAGTAGACTCTTTTTTTGTGAGCACTCTACCTCAGAGGAACTATAGTATATCAATCAATACTGGTAAAATCATGATTTTAATAGATTCTAAATAAAATATGTAGAATTGTCGGAGTTCAAAAAAGATGTATATGTGATTCAAGACTATTATGCAAAATATTTATATCAATTAAAGTAAATAATTGGCAAAAAATCGCTATAGTATAGTGTAAGCCGGAGAAGCTAAGATTCTCAAAAAAGGAAGAGAAGGAAATCACCTTTTAGTCTCAGAAGTGTCCGTCACATAGGTATATGACCATCATTCATACTGCAAAAATCCCAAATGAAAAAAATGGTTGCAGAAAATGAAATCATAGGTCATGAGGGTCCGAGTACCTATCTGTGACTTTGAGATTGGGCAGCAAAATTTATTTGCAGTACCAGGATGTTCCAAGGTGGTCTCCCATCCGAGTACTAGTCCGGCCCTCCACTGCTTAGCTTCCAAGATCGGAAGAGATTGGGCATCTCCAGTGGGGTATGTCCGCAATTTCTTAAGCTAGCCCTTTCATTTGTCACCTTGATTTGGAAAAGGCATTGGTCATATTTTTAGCCAGAAAGAGGGACGGACACGCATATGCCAACCAGATTCAAAAGGTGCAGATTGGGTATAACAATTATATGACAAGAAATTATTATGGCCATAAACAACCAATCAGGGTAAATCCTTCCTTGTTTATATTGTACTGTACACCAGTCATTGATGAATAGATAATAAACTCATTCTTGGTTGTACTGTCTAAATAAGACAGAAATACACTTAATTCTTCACCAAATAAGATCCAAAATTACTACAAAGATTCCTTTATAGTTAAATGGGTCATCATCTATATCTTTCTTACAACCAAAGATCCACCATTGGTATATGTATACCTGAGGCAGGATACTGCCATATAATTGTTATACCCAATCTGCACCTTTTGAATCTGGTTGGCATATGCGTGTCCGTCCCTCTTTCTGGCTAAAAATATGACCAATGCCTTTTCCAAATCAAGGTGACAAATGAAAGGGCTAGCTTAAGAAATTGCGGACATACCCCACTGGAGATGCCCAATCTCTTCCGATCTTGGAAGCTAAGCAGTGTAGGGCCGGACTAGTACTCGGATGGGAGACCACCTTGGAACATCCTGGTACTGCAAATAAATTTTGCTGCCCAATCTCAAAGTCACAGATAGGTACTCGGACCCTCATGACCTATGATTTCATTTTCTGCAACCATTTTTTCCATTTGGGATTTTTGCAGTATGAATGATGGTCATATACCTATGTGACGGACACTTCTGAGACTAAAAGGTGATTTCCTTCTCTTCCTTTTTTGAGAATCTTAGCTTCTCTGGCTTACACTATACTATAGCGATTTTTTGCTAATTATTTACTTTAATTGATATAAATATTTTGCATAATAGTCTTGAATCACATATACATCTTTTTTGAACTCCGACAATTCTACATATTTTATTTATAATCTATTAAAATCATGATTTTACCAGTATTGATTGATATACTATAGTTCCTTTGAGGTAGAGTGCTCCCAAAAAAGAGTCTACTTCTTTTTCCATTTTCTTTATTTGGCATATTTTTTTCAACATATTTCTGACTCATGGGAGCACCACTGAATGGTAACTAAATATTGTGCATCTGAAAAGATACAATATCTCTCTATATGCACAGTGTCAAAGTCAGAAAAATGTCTCTATGCACGTTGCCATATTTGCACCGCACACTGGTCCGCGCTGCGCATGCGTACGCTCTCCCGTGAAGGCGCATACCCGCAATAGCGTGCACTCGCAGGCGCGGTATGCGTATTTACGGTAGAGTTTATGTAGTCGTAGCGTGCGACTCATTCGTTACATATTTTCACAATTAATGTAGTTTATAGATCATGATCCCTTTGATAGTTTCTGAAAGTTTGGTTAATATAGAAGGTCCCTGTTTAAAGGAATCCCTCTTTGTATTGTACGAAGGGTCTAACAGGAATCATACAGCAGTGTTTGGTACCCATCGGAAGAGTATTTAATTAGTAATATTCCGGTGTTGGTTTGGAGCGTATTAATCGCTCGTGCGAATAGTTATGGACATAAGAAGTTTATGTCCATTTCTATTATTTACTCATACTCAGGTATGCGGCGGGAAACCCAGTTTCCCACCCACCTGAGCTGTTGGAAATCGTCACAGCCCACCTGTATGAATCACCCTATGACCTTTTGTTGTGATACAGGGTCGAATTCCTTCATCCAATGGACAATGGGATTGTAGGGACTATGAGATTGCATTGTGTGTGGGGCATAAATAGGCAGGCCGACCATATCCAACTTCACTCTCTCATCAACGGTTATCTGCTGATAGCCGGGAGCTGGATATCGAGGCGCATGCGACCATACCCTTTGTGCGTAAGTTTTCTCTCCGTAATCATTGTCTTTCTGTGAGCCAATTTCTATCATCTCTCTCCGTCTCTCTCTCTCTCTCTCTCCTCTTTTCTCTTATATCTCTCATAGTATTATAGCATTGTATTGTATTGCATTTAGGTCAGTGTAGTATTGTCTTTTTGTATTTATTGTTTAGTTCTGTGGTTAGGAAGTCTCTGTTATATTGTAGTGTATCATTTGTACTGTTATCCCCTTTTTACAAGTATATTAGATATAATACAGTTAATAGGCTTTGGACCCTAAACCAGTATCTGTGTATTTTCTATAGTGTTAAGTGTTCACTTGAGCGTCGGTGTTGCTCAAGCAGCTTTTTAGTTAGTCAGGTTACACAAGGTTGCACTTACACCCCGTATTCACATTAAGGTATTCTGTGTATTTCATTAGTATAAGGTCTAGACATAAAGGTATAGCATTGTGAGCGTCTGCACCGCTGGTGACCTCCTCGTGGTCTCGAGCGTAAGCTACGCCATAGCGAATCATTACTCTAGTCATAGCCAATAACGTGTCCTGTGATCACTGGGCCGCGAGCGAACGTGACGCTTGAGCGTCTCGCCTACGGCTGAGCGATCGTTACGCAGATAGCGTACCCTTATGGTACTTCTTAAGCAAACAGCGTACAGTGTTCTTAGACTTCATAAAGGGTTGTTTATACGACAAAGGAATTTAGCATTGTCAATAGTTACCGTAATCTGAAGCAATTCTATAATACAAATTTCAGTTTCTCAGAGGACTTTACTCAGATTTCTATTCATACAAAAATTATTGTCAGACCAGTGCGGTTCCCAAAAACCCTTCTCTGCAATTGTGATAGGAAAGAAAGTTTAACAAATCACCCAAAGTTTGAAGAAGGGAAGATGGAATTGTAGAAGTGGTATGTACATATTCACCTCTCCCAGCAAAATCCTAGCAACACACAGCCGCTAACAAAGTCATGTCCCCTCTGTGGGTGTGCAGTGATATGGGGAGCAAACATCCTTACCCCCCCCCCTCCCTTACACAACGATTCCATCCACAGGGAGAGAGCGGAAACTGACCAAGTATGCCGCTTGTGTCTCGTATACCCAGCTCTATAGCTAGGGTTATATGTCACGCCGGGGACACGGCCACGCATACATCTACCATCAGATCTGAGTCACCCCCTAAGCCAGGTTACATGCAGCTCTCCCACTAGTGCACCTTGTTACATTGGAAAGCCCTGTATCCATAGCCAGATTAAGGGGGGAATGCAGGGCATACTGTACCCCGGGCCCCCCTTTGTCGGGGGGCCCCCTGGCCAGAGCACACTGCCATCACTAGATTTCCCAGCAGCCAGAATGTGAGCAGGACAGCACGCAGCGCATAATTAGCAATAATTAGCTATTGAGGAGATCTGGTGTTTCACTGCTGAGAGAGGGAATGACATTGTTTAGTTAGAGCCGGACATTTTAGTGCTGACAATACAACTATCTGGGGCTACCTATACTAATAGCAGTAATGATGGCCACATTGCCACAGCCGAGCAGCTTGTAACGTTGCCACAGGTAACAGGAAAATGTCATGCTGGGGCCACTAGTAAAACCAGCATTCGAACAAGGCAATGTGCCTTCTCCTATGGGGTACAGGAGCCGACGGTCCACTCAGATCCTATTGCTGACACCGTGGCTCAAGGCTCTGCACATCGCCTGGACTCCTGAACCCTGCCACTGGGTGCAACAAGTCAATAACTTCTCCACTGGCTCGCTTCTCTTATCCACAGGCTCGCTTCTCTTATCCACAGGCTTGCTTCTCCACAGGGCTCGCTCCTCTTATCCACTGGCTCGCTTCTCTACTGGCTCGCTTCTCCACAGGGCTCGCTTCTACACAGGCTTGCTCCTCTTATCCACAGGCTTGCTTCTCCACAGGGCTCGCTTCTCCACAGGCTCGCTCCTCTTATCCACTGGCTCGCTTCTTCACAGGACTCGCTTCTCCACAGGCTCGCTTCTCCATTGGCTCGCTTCTCCACTGGCTCGATTCTCCACAGGACTCGCTTCTCCACAGGGCTCGCTTCTCCACAGGCTCGCTCCTCTTATCCACTGGCTCGCTTCTCCACAGGGCTCGCTTCTCCACAGGGCTCGCTCCTCTTATCCACTGGCTCGCTTCTCTTATCCACTGGCTCGCTTCTCCACAGGCTCGCTTCTCCACATTTTTGCTTCGCCACTGGCTCGCTTCTCCACAGGGCTCGCTTCTCCACAGGCTCGCTCCTCTTATCCACTGGCTCGCTTCGCCACTGGTTCGCTTCTCCACAGGCTCGCTTCTCCACAGGCTCGCTTCTCCACAGGCTCGCTCCTCTTATCCACTGGCTCGCTTCGCCACTGGCTCGCTTCTCCACAGGGCTCGCTTCGCCACTGGTTCGCTTCTCCACAGGCTCGCTTCTCCACAGGCTCGCTCCTCTTATCCACTGGCTCGCTTCTTCACAGGACTCGCTTCTCTTATCCACTGGCTCGCTTCTTCACAGGACTCGCTTCTCCACAGGCTCGCTTCTCCACAGGACTCGCTTCTCCACAGGGCTCGCTTCTTCACAGGACTCGCTTCTCCACAGGCTCGCTCCTCTTATCCACTGGCTCGCTTCTTCACAGGACTCGCTTCTCCACAGGCTCGCTTCTCCACTGGCTCGATTCTCCACAGGACTCGCTTCTCCACAGGACTCGCTTCTCCACAGGACTCGCTTCTCCACTGGCTCGCTTCTCCACAGGACTCGCTTCTCCACAGGACTCGATTCTCCACAGGACTCGCTTCTCCACAGGACTCGCTTCTCCACAGGCTCGATTCTCCACAGGCTCGCTTCTCTTATCCACTGGCTCGCTTCTCTTCTCCACAGGACTCGCTTCTCCACAGGCTCGCTTCTCCATTCTTTTCACTGCTTCATGGATAGACCCCAGAGATTGAAGCAAGCTTTGCTGCCCTATCACTGAGATAAGCTGCAATCGTTACTGTGGAGAATTATTCACCATCAATATTAAAACCGCGTTCATTAAGACAGCGAGGCTCCGTGGGCTATATTTCCAGCTAAACACTTAATTGGAGGACAGTGGATTCTGACACATTGTTGCAATTGCTAAATGACTCTGGTTTCCCGGGGATGTAACATGTGACTGAGCGGTGGTGTGAGAAATACCAGGATTCCTCCACGATTACTTTATTGCATTGCCCCGAGTCTTCTGAGCAGACTATTATACAGTCAATTTATTACCGTGTCATTGTTAGCCACTAACAGGTCTTTACAATGCGTGTTACAGTATGCACCCTCCTCAACTGCAGCTAGGTGTATCCTGTATAAATGTGTTTGGGAAATCAAATTTTTTTATGTTTTTATGTTTTGTATGTAATTGAATGTCACTGCTGTGTATTATCAATTAATAAATGTAATACAGATTTGTCCTCATGCAGCGGGAGACGCCTGGCGTGAGTGAGCCGACAGGTCCCGGCATCTTAGTCCCAACGCGATGCAACTATATACAACTGTGCTAATTAATTTGATACACGGCCCTTGTATATCAGCATGCGACTTGGGGAAAGCTGACATTTTCAATTGTTAAAAAGAATCCTGCAAACTTTCCAGAGCTCCAGCAAACTGCACTGGGAGGGTGGGAGAAAATACCAGCAGACAGGTGCAAGAAGCGTATACAGGGCTACAACAAATCTATGGAGGCAGCCAGTGTCGCTGAAGGGTGTGCGGCCACACATTAAGGAATAGTGCCTCTAATATTATCCAGGTCATATTTTACATTGAGCGTTTGACATCACAAATACGCTGCAAAGGCTTTTTTTATGTATTCATTACTTTGGACATCCTATTAAATACTCTGATGATATGAAGTTGGCTTATAATCTGCATGAATGTCCATAATTAATCTTCCCCTATTCAGAGCCATCTGTCGCACCATCTAACAACCAGAAAGTCACCAAATTTGGGGGAGAGAATACACAGGACCTGGGAAGCAGAATTCCACGGGAAAAAACGAGTGTAGAAAAAGTCTCCGATAAGGGGAACATGTGAGAACAGCGTGAAAGTGGACAGATGTTTATTGCGGTGTTATCAGTGTAACACAATCACGGTAATCATTCATTACAATTACATTCTCTTTACTCATTTGTCCATCCAGAGAGAGGGTAATATTATTTCTGCAGCAGGATATATTGGTTTCCACAGGAAAACATCAGGGTGTAGAGTGGATCTTGATCCAGAGGCACCAACAGGCTAAAGCTTTAGGCTGTCCCAGGATGCATTGGGGCCTCCTCTATAGCCCCGCCTCCAGGCACTGGAGCTCAGTTTTGAGTTGGTGCCTGCAGCAGCAGGTAACATAACAGGAGGACTGCACTGGGCACTTTTATAAGAACATTTCTTCAACTGGGCTGTCAGCGCTGTATGTCAGGAGACACTTCAGCCCTGCAGCTCCATCACCTCCCAAGCGGCTCTGTTCCCGTGTACTTGCGGTGGAAACGCTCCAGCCTAGGCACACAGTCACAGACCGCTCTCCTGGATCGCGTGGCTGCGACTGGGAGGAGGAACGAGGGTCCCCCAGATGGGACCCGCCCTTAAATCGCGTTCCGTACGCGACCTAGGGAGAAGGGTCGCGGCGCTGGTGTGGACACAGTCACCGAGTAGAGACCCCACTAGACCGCTAGGACGTAAGAGTACAGGTCGGGTGTACTAACGCCCCATTTAATAATACTCTGTAGTACAGGCAGTGGAAGTCCAGTATAGGGGAACCGGCGCTTGACTTGTAGCCCTTCCCCCGGCCCAGGACGCCATCTCTAAGTAGATTTTCCCTCCCTGGAGCTGCCTCGCACTCTCCCTCATTCCCTGAAAGAGACGCTAGGCGCCATCTTCTGAGCATAGTTGCTACTGGTCTCTGAGACTGCAGGGTAAGGTCTCCCTTGTAAAGGCGCCTGTATACAGCGCTGTGACTTTACAAACACTTGAGTATTCTACATGTCTTTAAACAGACAGCGTTTATTAAGAAAAAGTGTAGCTATTACAGAATATATTGTGCGAGTATTCTGATATATACCTCTGGTCTAGGACCACGCTGTGAGATATATATATATATATATATATACATATACATACACACACACACACACACACACACACACACACACACACACACACACACACGCTAGTCCAGTGCAGCTTTATTGTGATGATAATTTCTGCATTGCCTGTGACTGTGTGTGCCTGTATGTGCTGTGTGGTTTCACTCTCAGTGTTTCCCAGATATAACTATCACTATATACTATACCCTAAGGGACTAGGTGCGTCTGTGTCTGCTAACATAGTGCGTCACAGTATTTATCCACTACGTATAGTCTACTGTGTAATCAGTCACATAATACCGGATTTATTCGCAGGTGTTGTACTTTGGCAATATCGTACTTAGGGGGTCATTCCGACTTGATCGCACACTAAGTTTTTTCACTGCTCAGGTCTGAACTTCGCATGCACCGCAGTGCGCAGGCGTGTCGTACGGGTACAAAGTGGATCGTTACTGGGCGATGGATTTTACGAAGAATCCATTCGCACAGCCGATCGCAAGGAGATTGACAAGAAGAGGGCGTTTGTGGGTGGCAACTGACCGTTTTCTGGGATTGGTTCGAAAAATGCAGGCGTGTCCAAGCGTTTGCAGGGCGGGTGTCTGGCGTCAATTCCGGGCAAGAACAGGCTGAAGTGATCGCAGCGGCTGAGTAAGTTCTGAGCTACTCAGAAACCGCACAAAACTTTTTTGTACTGCTCGGCTGCACATGCGATCGCACACTTGCACAGCTAAAATACATTCCCCTATGAGCGGTGACTATCTGATCGCAGCGCTGCAAAAAATAGTTAGCGAGCGATCAACTTGGAATGACCCCCTTAGTCATTCTGTTGTTGCATTCTCACATAATGTCTAACAGAAAGGGCAGTAACTCAGTGGAAGCTCCTGCATTACGCAGAGCATGCTCCAGGGATTTACCAGAGGGGAAGTGTTATATGACGGTCTGTGTACTAATGTCATATGCCTCAGTCAGGCCGCAGCTCCTGGAATGGAGCACCCTGGGCTGTGTTCACCAACCTACTGGGTACACTGGTGAAACGCACAGCGCCCGCTATGGGACCACTGGTGCACTGCACCTCATATTGTCCCTTTGGTTAGTCCGCCTTGGGTGGAAAAATTGTCTAACCAACTGCAGCAATATATCAGTCTTTGGTTAGACAGAAACCTGCACTAGGTCACTCCCGTGTCTGTGTCTAAGCGGGCGGCTTCCTCCTCACAATTCAAAATCCTCTCTGATGTTTCATCTGAAGACAAGGGGGAGCCTACGGTCCTGCCAGACACTGAATCCTGTGTACGGATGAGGATTCTCCCTTGCAGATTGATGGCCCTGCCTTAGTGGATGCTAATAGCATATCCTAAAGAGGAGGATTCCACTACTGTGGCAAAGAAAACTGATAGATTTTTAACCACCTTCTGCTGTTTAAACTTATCACCCCATTCTGACCATTTGGTGGACCTTCAGACGGGAACCCTGGACTAATCCAGGGAGAAAATTCCCTCTGCAAAAACAGGCCTTGGCTCGCTATCCTCTCCCTGCAGAATTATGTAACAATGGGAAACTCCACCGCTGGTGGATTCTCACGTCACCCGTCTAGTGGTATCTTCTACTCTGCCCATCACCACACTGAATTAACCGGCAGATAAGCGTGTAGAGGGATGCCTGACGTCTGCATACTCCCTTACAGGAGCTGTACACAGACCCACTATTGCTGCCTCCTGGGCTGCTAAAGGTATTGAGGCGTGGGTTCAGGCATTAGAGGAAGAGCTGTCCGAGGATATATCCGACAATGCCAGACAATACCTGTCTCACATTACCAACACCACCTTCACGGGGGACATTATGTTTGGAGAAGACCTAAATAAAATAGTGCCTGAAATAGCAGCCGCTAAAAAGGCCTTTCTCCCCACTACTACTCCTTCTGCACAGAAGGCAATAGGTACCACTTTCCGTTCCTTTCGGCCTCAAGGGAAAGCAAAAGGTCTTGTGCGCCCAAAACCATAAAGCCTAAGATATAACAATCCTGGGCGGCCCGTCAACCTGCTTCAAAACATGCAAGCTTGATGCATGACGGGACGGGCCTCCAGAATGGGAGGCAGACTTCTAAAGTTCACCCAGGTCTGGTTAAAAACTACTTTAGATGCATTGGTACTGGAAGTTGTCTCTCACGGGTACTCTGTCTCGTTTAAGAGACGTCCCCCCAGCCAGCTTTGCACTACGACCCTCCTTTTGGATGCGTTAAAAGGTGTTAACGTCAATATTTGACCCCGTTTCTTTCCCGAAACTCAGTGGGTCCTTCCGGCCTATACTCAACCTCAAATCTTTAAACAAGTTTGTGAGAGTGTCCGAGTTTCATATGGAAACACTGTGCTCCATTGTACTGGCTATGGAACCCGGAGACTATATGGTATCCCTGGATATACAGGATGCGTACCTGCATATACTTTTTGCCATGTTGCACCAGCAGTTTCTGCGGTTTGCTAATGGCAACCTCCATTCCAATTCCAGGCTCTGCCATTTGGACTGGCCACGGATCCTCAGACCTTCACAAGGTCATGGCTGTTATGATGGCTCATCTCCGTCGCCAGGGAGTCAGCATCCTGCCGTATCTAGACCTGATGATTCTGTCAAATTCCCACGAAGTCCTCTTCGGTTATCTGCAACTGAAGGTAACATTCCTGCAAGCCCACGGGTGGCTTATCAAATGGAAGAAGTCCCCACTGGTCCCAGCTCAGAGCATGGTGCACCTGGGAGGCAGTCCTGGACAAAAGCAGTCAGAAGACTGTTTCTGTCTCCAGAAAAAGTCCTGAAGAAGATTCAGGACAGAATAAGATGCTTCCTCAGTTGTCCAAGTACTTGGCCTGATGGTATCGGCCTTCGGCATGGTGGCTTAATTTCATTCCTGCCCACTACACAAATTAATCCTGTCCAAGTGGGACGGCTTGCTTCATTGGATCAGATTTCACATGATCTCTTTGACTCCGGAGGTTTGCCTGACGCTGACCTGGTGAATCCAGGATCAGCAAGAGCAGATCCCATCCCTTCTAGGTCCCCGACTGGGATTCCGCTTACAACGGACGCCTGTTGAGGGGATGGGGAGCAGTGTTGGATCAATACTCATTTCAAGGTTGTTGGATTAAGGAGGAATCACTCCTTCCAATAAATATTCTGGAGCTGAGGGCGGTGTTCAATGCACTATTTCTCGCCCTACCTCTAGTACAGAACAGGCCCGTTCAAGTACGACCAGACGCTACTTCGGTGGCACACATTAACCATCAGGGCGACACTCGAGGCCGCATGGCAATAATGGAAGTGTCAAAAATCCTTTATTGGGCAGAACGCCATCTGCCAGCCATATCGGCAGTGTTCATTCCGGGTGTCCTGAACTGGGAAACGGACTTCCTCAGTCGCCAGAACGTGCACGCCGGAGAGTGGAGTCTTCACGCAGAAGTCTTTAGACTCCTAGTGGACAGATGGTGTCTACCTAACATAGACCTCATGGCGTCTCGACACAATTACAAGCTTCCAGTCTTCGGATCAAGGACACTCAAGCAGCGTTCGTGGACACACTGGCGGTTCCATGGAAACTTTGGCTGCCCTACGTGTTCTCTCCAGTTTCTCCTGCCCAGGGTACAACGGAAGTTCAATCAAGTAGGAAGAATACTACTTCTAGTCGCTCCAGAGTGGCTTCGACAGCAATGGTTCTCAGACCTACAGGGTCTGTCGACAGAGAGACCCCTTCTACTTCCTCAGCGCCAGGACCTCCTCGTACAGGGCCCTTGTGTCTACCAGACCTGGCCAGACTGGCTTTGACGGCGTGGCTCTTGAAGCATCACTCCTAAGGGCCAAAGGATTTTCCGAGGCGGTTATCCAGACTATGTTGAAAGCCTGCAAACCGGCATCTGGCCGGATTTATTACAAGGTCTGGAATTCTTACTTCACCTGGTGTGCTGATAATAATTATAATGTATATCGATTCAGACGTCTAAAATCCTGGCTTTTCTGCAACAAGGCCTTGACCCAGGTCTTCGCCTGGCCACCCTCAAGGTTATATATATATGCCTTGTCGGTACAGTTTCAGAGGAATATTGCGACTATACTTTCACTCAGGGAGTACTTAGCATTCAGCATCCCTATGTACCTCCTGTGGCTCCATGGGATTTGACTGTTGTACTAAAGGCCCTGCAAGAGTCTCCATTTGAACCTCTTGAGTTGGCGGACCTTAAATGGCTCACGGCCGAGGTCCTGTTTCTGCTGGCTATTGTCTCTGCAAGACGGGTATCGGACTTTAGTTTTTTCGTTTTTATTTTACAGTAACGGGCAGTTCTACGAATTCGACTGGTTATTTGCCTAAGGTGGTATCATCTTTTCACCTTAACTAAGAGATTGTGATTCCGGCCTTTATCTCTTAGACTTGTCTTCCAAAGAGCGGTCTTTGGATGTGGTACGGGTTCTCCGTATGTATGTGGAGAGGACTGCCTCAATCAGGAGGTCAGACTCCCTTTTTGTACTGTTTTGTTTCTACAAACGTGGCTAGCCTGCGATTAAGCAAATTTTGGCCAGATGGATTAGAATGGTGATTGCACAAGGTTATGCGCAGGCTGGACCTCCAGCTCCTATTAAAGCCCATTCTACTCGGTCTGTTGGACCTTCTTGGGCGGACCACCATTGCGCGTCCGCAGAACAATTGTGCAAGGCGGCTACGTGGCCCTCAGTGAACACATTTATTAGGTTCTATGCCTTTGATACTTCCGCCTCCCAGGATGCTTCCTATGGATGCCGGGTTCTCATGCCCGCTAAGGCGCGTCCCCTCCCTGGAGGAACTGCTATAGGACATCCCCAATGTTTTCCTGTGGAAACCAATGTATCCTGCTGCAGAAAAATAGATTTATGCTAGACTTACCATTGTTAACTCTCTGCGAGGTACACTGGGTTCCACAGGGCGTCCACCCTGACGCACTTAGCTTCTTTGTGTTTGTATGGCTTTAGCCGCTGGTCCCTTCTCCTGTCGAGAGATCGTGGTTCTCTGTGACTAACATCTGCCTTCTCTTTTACCTGCTCCTGCATTGGACTGGTTAACGATACTGAGCTCAAGTGCCTGGAGGCGGGATTTATAGAGGAGGCGGTGCAATGTATCCTGGGACAGCTTAAAGCTTTAGCCTGTTGGTGCCTCTGGATCAAAATCCACTCTACACCCCGATGTTTTCCTGTGGAACCCAGTGTACCTCACAGAAAGAGATTTAACAATGGTAAGTCTACCATAACTCTCCTTATTACTAACGCTTATGAGAAATGCTGGGACTGTAACACAGTGTATACTTCTACATGAACACAAGTTTTACCTTAGCGGTACCTTTCCTGACGCTACCAGCAAACGGTGTAGGTGTCCCCAAAATCAGAGATCACCAATGTATCTACTGAGTCCATCTACGAAGCCTTGTCCAGGAACAGCTCTGGGGAAGACAGACAGGTGTATCCAACAGGTACATTTACATTCACAGCTACAATAAGGAGAGCAGGAGTTTTACACAGTCATAAAGGTGATAATACAACAAAACCATGGTCCATTTAACGGTACAGGCTAGAACAGGGGCAGGCAACGTGTGGCACTACACATCCCAGCAGGCCCTGCCACCATTTTCCTAAGAACATGCTAATACTGTGAAAGGGCATGCTGGCATATGCGGTTCCACAACAGCTGGAGGGCCTCTGGTTACTTGCCCCTGGGGTAGCAGTCCACTCATTAGGGTGGTGAGGGGGGTTATTTAATTACCACAGCACTAATGAATGGTGGCATCATTAAAGCGCGAGGCACAATGGTGACTGACGCAGAGCAGAACTTACACCTGCCGGCTGAGTGTATCTTGTATGTTTTCACATTGCGCATTCTGGAACCAAGAGCGCACAAGTACAGGTGACCCAGGGTCATCCGCATTTCACCTGCATTTGCACTTAAAACTGTGTGGGGCGTTTTCGGGCAGAGAGGGTGTGTTGATGGAATGGCGGGCTATGTACGGTTGGATGGAAGTGTATCAGATGCCTGTTACCCTATGTTTACTGAGGACGATGATGAGCACCAATCTACCGGATAGGGCACAGACACCAGACACGGATATAGATCTTTATTTCTGGGGGCCAGGACTGTACGTCAGAGAGCCATTGTGAGGTCTTCAGTTCCTGGGGTACAGGAGATACAGTGCGTCATTAGTACAGCGCCCCAGCAGTGAACCACAATGACACGCAGACTCCATGAAAAAAAATTTAATGGTCCCAAATATAGATTCAACAACTCGGCATCGCCCCAGGGTGGAGAGAAGAGTAAATGATACAACTCATGACGCACAAAATGACCACATCTAGAATTGCAATCAAATTTTAATCAAGATGGGGTGGAGATTTTTTCCCCCTACACCTCCAAAAGAAAGCTGCAGTTAACGGGCATATGGGGGCACGGAGTTGAAAAAGAAACAAAAAGAAAGAGGGGGAAAAAATTGAATAAAAAGAAAATAATGGAGGAAAAAGGTTATAATCGGCTCACCCCACCCAGGGTCTTAAAACCTGTTGTGGCAAATGTAATGAGAAACATGTTCAGGATGTGTGAATCCTACAATAGGCAGAAACATTCCGCCCAAACAGAAGTGCTGGCATCCATCGTATAGCTGCAGGCTCTCCCCTCCTGAACGGCGCGTTTCGCCGTCTCACTCTTCCTTCCGCTTTGAGCTTAGGAGCATCTGACCAGCCAATCCAGAGTTCAACAAGAAACTCCTGCCCTGTTGGCTTTTTTATTTGACTTCTTTTTTCCTTCCCTGAGAAAAGGGCAATGTGTGGTCTGTGGGAGAGCACGAGGCTTCTGTAGTCCTGTCTGACATTTGTCATCGTCCCTCTCCTGGTGCTCCTGGGAATTGGCACTTATCAGCAGATATCTACATGTTGGATTGTGTTGGATTTGCTCACAGCGCTGTGTGCAGCTGTGGTCAGTTTTCTGTTGTGGTGGGAGACCACTTGTTACATGGGAGCTACCCAAACAGACGCTGGTATTAGGAGCCGAGCCTTGCTTTCTTAGAGGCTGGCAGAGTCTCTTCCTTCTCCTCTTCATCTTCGTCATCCTCCTCCTCGTCATCATCAGGATAATCCACCAGTCCAACCAGGCCTCCCTGAAAATCAAATAATAAGCATTACCCACAAGCAAGCTACCAAGCGCAGAAGGACAATAGATATTGCCTGTATTATCCCTTTCGCTGCTCTGGGTTCTCACCCCTGTGCTGAAGCTATTTTTTCATGTCTGCGCTCCTCTTATTCCAACGCCAATATCACTTTTTTTTTGTAATGCCGTAACCACACAAATTATAGCTTGCCTATTTCAGAACACTTGGCAGAAAATACCATTAGTCTTTTTGCACATTCTGAAATGGCAAATAAAAAATGTATCCTAAATGGCCACAGAAGTGTTTTTTTTTTTTTTTTTACTGAAATGTCAAGAAAGTGAACCCAGATCCCCATCCGGCTGTCTTATCAGCCTCTCAGACACCCGTGGATCAGCCGCTGTACAGTTACCACCACTGCGCAAGTCAGGACATTCTCCGCCATACATCGAGTCTCCTTACCTATGCCTCACATTGCATTAATCCACCGTACCAGAACAGCACGGGAGCAGGATTCTGTGTGTAGGCTTTGACAAAAAGAAACTCTGCACTTGCAATGAAAATACATATTTTTCTCTTATTTTTGCAGTCTTACAGTAATTTAACCCCGCACCGCAGTGTTATTCAAATTTCCAGCACTCAACTGAATCTACCCCCGTATGTAAGAATAATACAGTAGCCCAATAACGCCTACCATTTTCTAAACTAGACAACCTAACGCATGAAACAAGATGGGGAGATCTGTGGATTTATGTTTTTGTTAGTGTAGAGTTTCAGTAGACGTCATCACCAGACGGTAACTACTAAGGGGGCACATTATTTAAAAGAGGATTCCCCCCTCTTTCAAGACAGGGTGCCCCCAATCTTTCTAGGTGCTGGGAATAAAGGCGCCTCCCCCCCCATGATTTAATTTATTGTTTTTTTATATAAGTGCGGTCAGCCCGCACTCATTCTCTTTGCTCTGGGGGATGAGCGGGGCTCCTCAGGTCTGGCTGTATATCTGGAGGACGAGCCCCTGAAGAGACCTGGTCATTCAGGTCATCATATCAGTGAGGCCGCCAGCACGCTAGGTGGTCTGCTGAGCCCATGTGGACAGGTAAGGTACTGCAGAATTTGTGGCCTTTACTTGTGTAGCTAACTAGGACAGTAATGACAGTATTAGCACAGGTACACGTTGTCTAGATGCACTGTCTTTCCCACTGCACACATATAATCAGCTTATATTTATCAATGCTTTCTCTAACGCAGGCTGACACATTTAATCATTTCCCACCTGCGGACACAATGGCTTTACCAGGGGCATATTTTGAGCCAGCAGCCGGATTTGCTCCAAGCTCTAAATCAGATGACCCAAGAAACAGAGATAAGGCGGGAAACCACAAAGGAGGAAAATGGGCGAGATAAACCTCCGTCCCCCAATGAGAGAGTAGAAGCTGCAGGTTCCTTGGAGTCAGAAGCTCCTCTATAGGCAGAATGTGCATACATTCAGCTGGTTTACTATCGCCCTCTCTCCAGGCTTGCTGTAGTAACGATCACAGGGAACATGTACAATCACCTTTGTAGTAATAGCTGCTATCTGGGGTGTGCTTTTGGAAACGGATCCGGGGGAACCAGGGGAGCCGGGGGAACCAGGAGACAACGGTAAGCTGCTCGCCGCTGATTGGCTGGTGAGGTTCGTCTTGGTCACACCAGAGAAGGTAAGCTTAAAACTGGAGCTCTGCCGGGCAGTGAGGTTTGTCTTCAGAAGCACCTCCTTCTCTTCACTTTCCTTCACTGGAAAACAAGGGAACAACACGTCAGCGGTGCAGTCATTACACGCGTTACTAGAAAACCTTTAGCAATAGGTGAAGAACGATACCAGTACTGTACATGGGTACGACACGTCAGCGGTGCAGTCATTACACGTGTTACTAGAAAACCCTTAGCAACAGGTGGATAAGGATACCAGTACTGTACATGGGAACGACAAGTCAGCGGTGCAGTCATTACACGTGTTACTAGAAAACCCTTAGCAATAGGTGGATAAGGATACCAGTTCTGTACATGGGAACGACACGTCAGTGGTGCAGTCATTACACGTGTTACTAGAAAACCCTTAGCAACAGGTGGATAAGGATACCAGTTCTGTACATGGGAACGACACGTCAGCGGTGCAGTCATTACACGTGTTACTAGAAAACCCTTAGCAATAGGTGGATAAGGATACCAGTTCTGTACATGGGAACGACACGTCAGTGGTGCAGTCATTACACGTGTTACTAGAAAACCCTTAGCAACAGGTGGATAAGGATACCAGTACTGTACATGGGAACGACAAGTCAGCGGTGCAGTCATTACACGTGTTACTAGAAAACCCTTAGCAATAGGTGGATAAGGATACCAGTACTGTACATGGGAACGACACGTCAGTGGTGCAGTCATTACACGTGTTACTAGAAAACCCTTAGCAATAGGTGGATAAGGATACCAGTACTGTACATGGGAACGACACGTCAGTGGTGCAGTCATTACACGTGTTACTAGAAAACCCTTAGCAATAGGTGGATAAGGATACCAGTTCTGTACATGGGAACGACACGTCAGTGGTGCAGTCATTACACGTGTTACTAGAAAACCCTTAGCAATAGGTGGATAAGGATACCAGTTCTGTACATGGGAACGACACGTCAGTGGTGCAGTCATTACACGTGGTACTAGAAAACCCTTAGCAATAGGTGGACATGGGCACGACACGTCAGCGGTGCAGTCATTACACGTGCTACTAGAAAACCTTTAGCAATAGGTGAAGGATACCAGTACTGTACATGGGTACGACACGTCAGCGGTGCAGTCATTACACGTGTTACTAGAAAACCCTTAGCAATAGGTGGATAAGGATACCAGTACTGTACATGGGAACGACATGTCAGCGGTGCAGTCATTACACGTGCTACTAGAAAACCTTTAGCAATAGGTGAAGAAGGATACCAGTACTGTACATGGGAACGACACGTCAGCGGTGCAGTCATTACACGTGTTACTAGAAAACCCTTAGCAATAGGTGGATAAGGATACCAGTACTGTACATGGGAACGACACGTCAGCGGTGCAGTCATTACACGTGGTACTAGAAAACCCTTAGCAATAGGTGGATACGGATACCAGTACTGTACATGGGAACGACATGTCAGCGGTGGTCATTACACGTGTTACTAGAAAACCCTTAGCAATAGGTGGATAAGGATACCAGTACTGTACATGGGAACGACACGTCAGCGGTGCAGTCATTACACGTGTTACTAGAAAACCCTTAGCAATAGGTGGATAAGGATACCAGTACTGTACATGGGAACGACACGTCAGCGGTGCAGTCATTACACGTGTTACTAGAAAACCCTTAGCAATAGGTGGATAAGGATACCAGTACTGTACATGGGAACGACACGTCAGCGGTGCAGTCATTACACGTGTTACTAGAAAACTCTTAGCAATAGGTGGATAAGGATACCAGTACTGTACATGGGAACGACACGTCAGTGGTGCAGTCATTACACGTGTTACTAGAAAACCCTTAGCAATAGGTGGATAAGGATACCAGTACTGTACATGGGAACGACACGTCAGTGGTGCAGTCATTACACGTGTTACTAGAAAACCCTTAGCAATAGGTGGATAAGGATACCAGTTCTGTACATGGGAACGACACGTCAGTGGTGCAGTCATTACACGTGTTACTAGAAAACCCTTAGCAATAGGTGGATAAGGATACCAGTACTGTACATGGGAACGACACGTCAGTGGTGCAGTCATTACACGTGTTACTAGAAAACCCTTAGCAATAGGTGGATAAGGATACCAGTACTGTACATGGGAACGACACGTCAGCGGTGCAGTCATTACACGTGTTACTAGAAAACCCTTAGCAATAGGTGGATAAGGATACCAGTTCTGTACATGGGAACGACACGTCAGTGGTGCAGTCATTACACGTGTTACTAGAAAACCCTTAGCAATAGGTGGATAAGGATACCAGTACTGTACATGGGAACGACACGTCAGTGGTGCAGTCATTACACGTGTTACTAGAAAACCCTTAGCAATAGGTGGATAAGGATACCAGTACTGTACATGGGAACGACACGTCAGCGGTGCAGTCATTACACGTGTTACTAGAAAACCCTTAGCAATAGGTGGATAAGGATACCAGTACTGTACATGGGAACGACACGTCAGTGGTGCAGTCATTACACGTGTTACTAGAAAACTCTTAGCAATAGGTGGATAAGGATACCAGTACTGTACATGGGAACGACACGTCAGTGGTGCAGTCATTACACGTGTTACTAGAAAACCCTTAGCAATAGGTGGATAAGGATACCAGTACTGTACATGGGAACGACAAGTCAGCGGTGCAGTCATTACACGTGTTACTAGAAAACTCTTAGCAATAGGTGGATAAGGATACCAGTACTGTACATGGGAACGACACGTCAGTGGTGCAGTCATTACACGTGTTACTAGAAAACTCTTAGCAATAGGTGGATAAGGATACCAGTACTGTACATGGGAACGACACGTCAGTGGTGCAGTCATTACACTTGTTACTAGAAAACCCTTAGCAATAGGTGAATAAGGATATCAGTACTGTACATGGGAACGACATGTCAGCGGTGCAGTCATTACACGTGTTACTAGAAAACCCTTAGCAATAGGTGGATAAGGATACCAGTACTGTACATGGGAACGACACGTCAGTGGTGCAGTCATTACACGTGTTACTAGAAAACCCTTAGCAATAGGTGGATAAGGATACCAGTACTGTACATGGGAACGACACGTACACATACACCCAGCAGGAATAAGTCACAAGCGCAGCAATAAGTACTTCCATACACAGAGCCTCCTCCAGCAGGAGGAAAGCCTGAATCTCGCTACTATCGGTAGCATTCTATACACTAGAGGCTGATATACTTATCAAGCTTGTTAGTTTTGCCGTTAGTACATGCTGGGATGTGCGTTTCCACAGCAGCTGGAGGGCCGCAGGGTCACCTACCCCTGTTCTATAGCTCTGTGGAATCTATGGGTACTATTGGCATCCTGAGTTTTTCTTTTTCCCCTATTACCGTATGCTCATTAAAATGTCTTAAATACATAAATAGCAATCTTAAGAAGTTTTTAAATAACAAAAAATTTGTAAAACCACTTTTGGCTACATCCGTGGTTCTCAATCCCAGTCCTTAAATCCCGCTAGCAGGCCACGTTCTGTGGATGTCTGTACACGCACAGGTGAGTTACCCTATGTTGCTGGGTCAGTAATTACCCCACAGGCAGACATCCCCAGACCACCACCTGTTAGCGCTGCTTGTGAATACAGGATGAGAAATCCTGGACTAGGTCTTAGAATATGCTGATGTATGGGAATTGGAGACTTAGGGGGTCTATTTACTAAGCCTTCGATGGAGATAAAGTACCAGCCAATCGGCTCCTGACTGCCATGCCACAGGCTGTGCTTGAAAAATGACAGTTAGGATCTGATTGGCTGGTACTTTATCTCCAGCGACTTTATCTCCATAAGGCTTAGTAAATAGACCCCTTTATTTCCAATGGACACAGTGCAAATGACTCGATCGGCAGCAAATTACCTCCTGGTTTGAGAACTTTTAGGGGGTTATTCAGAGATGAACGCAGATCGCTGCATATGCACAGGGCAAGGCCGGCTTCCGCTGCATCTGAAATCTCATTGCGAACGCATCGGATCGAAGGTTGGCCCCTGGCTGCGCTGGCCATTTTTTTTTTAATCGGAACAGCTGCTTGTGACGTCACAAAACGGTCTCGGCCCGGTTCACCCCACCCATCAATACCGCGTCGCCGCCCCAAAAACACCCGCCGCTGTCAATCATATTGCGGTCGCAGCGGCCACCGGCAAACTGCGCTGTGCTGAATGGCCCCCTTTGTCTATTGCTTCTCACATACGGCTGATTGGGCAATACTGGGATGTAGAAGCTTCCTGTGTGTGTGTAGACAGAGTAGTGCAATATTCAGAGGAGAGCGCAGGCAGAGCGCCGTGACATCACAGCTGAGGCGTCTGCAGATAGTAACGGCTACTCACGTAAGGGGAGGGCTAGGGGCGGTGTGACCCACTCAGGATGCGCACTCACACCAGCTGCGGACCGGCCGCCTAGAGAACAGGGTAAATGTGTAGGACAGGTGCGCCTTTATTTCTGCATGAACTGCGGTTTGTGCGATTATTCTGGAGAGCACGAATTTTAAAACCGATTTCTAAAAATGGAGAAAGTTGTGGCTTTTGGGAATAGAGTTACACAGATACCTACATTTCTTCCGCTCCATGAACTTGCTGATAGGATCCATCAGATCATCGTTGCTCTTTATTTTGTCAGACGGAAGCACCAGGGGATCTCCGTCCTCAACGTCGTCCTCGTCTGTGTTAAACCACATTTCCTCCTCGTCCTCTATGGAGCGGGCGTCTCGCCTGTAGCGGTGATTGCGGAGGATGGATCGCATGCTGTGGACAGAGCAACAAGTCAGTGAGAATAGTCTACATGATGGGACCAAGAATGGGAGGGAAGTAACATGAAGAATGACCGTGCCCCGATGCAGGAGTCAGCTTCGTATACAGGGCCTAATTCAGACCTGATTGCAGCAGCAAATTTGTTAGCTGATGGGCAAAACCATGTGCACTGCAGGTGGGGCAGATGTAACATGTGCAGAGAGAGTTAGATTGGGGGGGGGGGGGGGGGGTTTCAATCTGAAATCTAAATTGCAGTGTAAAAATAAAGCAGCCAGTATTTACCCTGCACAGAAACAATATAACCCACCCAAATCTAACTCTCTCTGCACATGTTACATCTGCCACGCCTGCAGTGTACATGGTTTTGCCCATTAGCTAACAAATTTGCTGCTGCGATTAGGTCTGAATGGACATAATAATTAGGATACATGTGTCGTATAGAAACGTTGCGGAATTCTCTGTTGGGATTTGGGTATTCTCCCCCGAACTAATAGGTTTTTTTGTATGTATTTTATAGCGGGGATCACTGGGGCTCACTGAAACCTTGGGATATAAAGAGTTACCGGGTGTTTGGGCACACATTTCTGCACAATATCCCTAGCATGTCGGGAAGCCTGTTATCTATCTCGCCAAGCTCCACAAGACATAACCGAGAGGAACAAGAGAGGAAAAACGGCACACTTCTACACCATCAACTTGTAACAGGAGGAAAACATTCAGTGTAAAACGGGCGAGTGCCCAAATTAATACAGAGAAAAGGGGTTTATCATTGAGTACGAGTTACAGAATCTTCCATACATAACATGTGGACGTACAAACTCGGACAAGACACGCCACAATCAGTCTCAGGAACATGTCATCACCAAATAAGGCTGCCACCTTACTGACCGAGTGCAGGCCAGCACAGAGAGATCACCCGTTCTATGTATCCAGCATCCAACAAATGAAGCAATTTCTCCTCTTATGGAGACCGACACGGCCTAAATTTGGGATGGCAAAATCTTGATTTAAGTGGCAAATGGGTGCCAATATAGGCTAAAGTGCATGAGTGTGGGTGGGGAAGGGGTGCACTCTGTTTGAGGAAGACATCTCTCCTTATAAAAATGAGACATGGAGACCTGCAAGACAGAGCCCACGACGGAGGTGCTTTATGTAAAACAGCGACAGCCAAAAGAAAAGTTGCTTTTTGAGTAACGGATTTTAGTTTCACTGGATCCAAACGTTCTCAAGAAAAATGTTGTAAAGTCACTCAAAACCCGAGGGGCGATTGGAGGACTGCATGGGGTTGGACATTACAGTATTTTCCACCTTCAAAAATGCCTGCGCTTCCGGCAAAAGTGTCAGCGTCTTCTGATAGCAAACTGAGCTAAGATAAAAGCTTTTAAGAACGGGCTCGTCCTGCTGCAAAAAAGAAAACGAGCCAATTACAAGGCGGTACTACACATTGTCTTCTCACACCAGGAGATACATATCTTCCACACCCTACGTAGAGTCTTCACCAAAACTGGCTTCCTATTCCTGAGCAATGTCCAGACACTATTAGAAAAGACTAATGACCTCAACAGTTACGTCGTTGATGTAAGAAGTTATAGATGAGCCAGTGCCGGACTCAGTAGATTCTGCCTCAGGGGAAGAGGACACAACAGGCGTGTTACTATCTTAGTAGCTGCACATAATCGCTCAGTGGATTTTTATGGACAACTTTCCCCAGTATAGAGGATAATAGGATTTTGGTACTTACCAAGTAAATCCTTTTCTTTGAATCCATAGGGGGCACTGGAGTACTCTTGGGATATGGACGGGCTTCCGTAGGAACAGCACTGAATATTTAAATTTAGAACACTCCACCCCTCCATATCCCAGAGTACCTCAGTGTACTACCTCAGTGTTTTTTACTGAGCCGAACAGGAACTATAGAGAGGTTGACAATGGAGAATTCCTATAACATAACGGACAACAACAAAGTTGACACATAACGTTACTGACAACTAAACAGTTGACACCATAACCGATAGACCTTTATAATTTGAACCAATCGGTGAAAATGTGTTACCATAAGCTCCTCTGAGCTTAATACAACCCAGGTAAAACTGCTCTGGGTGGGCGTCCAGTGCCCCCTATGGATTCAAAGAAAAGGATTTACCTGGTAAGTACCAAAATCCTATTTTCTTTATCATCCACTAGGGGTCACTGGAGTACTCTTGGGACGTACCAAAGCTTCCCCCGTGGGCGGGAGAGCTGTTTGGCACCTGTAACACTAGGCGGCCAAAGCTAGATGCTGATGCCGCAAACGTATCAAACTTGTAAAAGCGCACAAACGTGTGCACTGAAGACCATGTAGCCACACGGCAAAGCTGCGTCGTAGAAGCTCCTCGACCAGCTGCCCATGAAGTTCCCACAGAACGTGTGGAATGAGCGGTTACTGATGTAGGTGGTTGTAACCTAGCATGAAGGTAAGCCTGACGTACGGTTAGTTTTATCCATCTGGATAAGGTTTGTTTAGACGCTGGCCAACCCATCTTGGCAGCATCATAGAGAACAAACAACGTATCCGTCTTACGAACTGAAGACGTTCGGGATACATAAACGCGTAATGCGCGTACCACATGCAGAGTTCCAGAATGTGCTGTCAACACAGGAACTACTATTGGTTGATTGATGTGAAAAGATGACACTACCTTTGGTGAAGTTCCGCTCTGTCATCATGAAACACCAAATACGGTGACTTGCATGACAAGGCACCCAAATCCGAAACACGCCTTGCCGAAGCTAAGGCTAGAAGAAAAATTGTTTTCCAAGTGAGAAACTTTATATCCACTTGCTGTAAGGGTTCAAAATATGAAGACTGTAAGAACTCTAAAACCAGATTCAAGTCCCATGGCGCTGTAGGTGGAATGAATGGAGGCTGTACTCTGAGGACACCTTGGAGAAAAGTGCGTATAGACGGCAATAGAGCCAATCGTCTTTGAAAGTAAATTGACAAAGCAGATACCTGCACCTTTAGTGTAGATAAACGCAGTCCTCCATCTAACCCTGTTTGTAGAAATAACAAAAGGCGGGATAACTTGAAAGATGATGTCGGAAACTTCCGAGCTTCACACCAACCTATATAGGTACGCCATATTCTGTAATAATGAGCTGCCGTAACCGGCTTCCTAGCTCGTAACATGGTTGGTATAACCGAATCTGGAAAGCCCTCTCTTCTTAAGAGGGCGGTCTCAACAGCCACCCCGTCAAACGCAGCCGCGCTAAATCGGGGTAAAGGAACGGACCCTGTTGTAACAGGTCTGGACGCAGTGGGAGCGGCCAAGGATCATCTGCGAGTAGTCCTCGGAGATCCGAGAACCAAGCTCTCTGAGGCCAATGAGGCGCCACTAGTATGACTGTGACAGACTCTCTTTTGATCCGTTTTAGCACCAGAGGGAGCAACGGAAACGGTGGAAACAGATACACAAGACTGTACGGCCACGCGATTGTGAGAGCATCCACCGCCACTGCCTTTGGAACTCTTGTTCTGGACACATACTGGAACGTTTGGTGATTGTGTCGAGACGCCATCAGGTCCACCTGAGGATAACCCCATCGCTGAACCAACATGTGAAACACTTCTGGATTTAATGCCCATTCGCCTGGATGAAAATCCCGACGACTGAGATAATCCGCTTCCCAGTTGTCCACTCCCGGAATGAACACTGCCGACAATATCACCTGGTGGCATTCCGCCCAATTGAGGATACGAGCTACTTCCCGCATTGCCATGCGGCTTCTCGTTCCTCCTTGTTTGTTGATGTATGCGACCGCCGTCGCATTGTCTGACTGCACTTGGACAGGCTGAGAGCGAAGCATGTGCACTGCTTGTCGTAGCGCATTGTAAATTGCGCGGAGTTCTAGGACATTTATAGACAGCAATTTCTCGTGATCCGCCCAGAGACCCTGGAGCTGACAATTTTGAATTACCGCTCCCCAATCTCTGAGACTGGCGTCCGTAGTTAGAATTATCCAATTCCAGCCTCCGAACCGTCTTCCTGCGGTTAAATTGTGTTCCTTGAGCCACCAGTGAAGAGATACTCTTGCTCTTGGCGACAACCTCACCCTGTGGTGAATCTGCAGATGCGAGCCCGACCACTGGGCGAGCACATTCAGTTGAAATGGACGCGAGTGAAATCTTCCGAACTGAAGCGCTTCGAAAGCTGCTACCATTGTGCCTAAGAGGCGAATGCACAAGTGTACCGACACTGTGCGTGGCTTGAGCACTAATTGTACTAGATGGCGTAGAATTTGTACTTTCTGCTGTGGTAGGTAAATTCTTTGATTGACCGTATCGAGAATCATACCTAGGAATTGAAGGCGTTGAGACGGAATTAGATGTGATTTCTTGAAGTTGACAATCCAACCGTGGTGAACCAGTACATCGTATGTTAGCAGCGCATGTTGGAGAAGTATCTGTTGAGACGGAGCTTTGATGAGCAGATCGTCTATTGTCACTCCCAGGGATATGAGATGAGCTATCATCACAGACATCACTTTGGTGAATACCCGTGGCGCTGATGACAGGCCAAACGGTAGAGCCTGAAACTGGTAATGGTTCTGGCGTATTGCAAACCGTAAGAATTTCTGATGAGGCTGCCAAATTGGAATGTGTAAGTACGCATCCTTGAGATCTAGCGCAATCATAAATTCCTTTGGCTCTAAACCCGCAATCACTGAACGCAGAGACTCCATTTTGAATCTGTAGTAAGTTACGTACTGATTGAGACCCTTTAAGTTCAATATTGGTCTGACTGAGCCATCCGGCTTCGGTACCACAAACAGACTTGAATAATAACCCTGACCCTGTTGGTGTACAGGGACCGGAATCAAAACTGCCGAATCCAGTAGGGACTGAATGGCAATTTGCAGAACCGTCCTCTTGTCGTCCGACAGAGGCAATCCTGTCTTGAAAAACCGCAGAGGCGGAAGACAGTCGAACTCTATTTTGTAACCTTTTAACACTAAATTGCGGATCCACCCATCCGCGGATGTGTGGAACCACGCCAAATGGAACTTCTGAAGGCGTGCTCCCACAATCGGAGAACCGAGATGGGCTGGTAGCCCGTCATGCCACTGGCTTGTCGGTAACCTTAGCGTCCTGGCGAGTTGTGTTGGTTTGTTGGAAACCACGTCCGCGACCACGTCTAGCAGGCGTGGCTGTTCCTCTGCCACGTCCTCGAAAGGGCTGAGGTCTAAAGGATTTGAACGAAGGTCCAGCGTACCTTCTTCTTGATACCGGTGGAGGGAATGGTAAGAAAACAGACTTACCTCCCGTAGCCTCAGCAATCCATGCGTCCAATTCAGGACCAAACAACTTCTTGCCATCGTAAGGCAACGCCTCTATACCTCGTTTGACCTCTGCCTCCGCATGATAAGCACGCAGCCAGAGTGCTCTTCGTGCCGTAACTAGCGAAGATGAAATACGAGAAGTGAGCTGACAGACGTCAGTAGACGCTGTACAGAGATACTCTACAGCCTCAATCATTTGATTTACAAGAATTATCAGGTTTTCGTCATGTAAAGCAGATTTGAGTTCTGTAAGCCATATTATGAGTGCCTTAGTGACCCAAATGCCAACCAATCCAGGTCTCAGCATCACACCTGCTGCTACATACATGGATTTTAGCATAGTTTCTATCTTGCGATCTGACGGGTCTTTAAGCGTAGTAGCTGCTGGCACTGGTATGGTTAATTTCTTGGTAAGCTTTGACACTGAAGAATCAACTATTGGTGGATTCTCCCATGTACATGTTACCGAGTCTGGAAACGGGTAACTAGACTTAAATCTGCGAGGTATAGAAAACCGTTTATCTGGATTCTGTCGTGTTTCTACTAACATCTGATTAAGGGATTCCGACACAGGAAAACTTATTGGAGTTTTTGGTCGTTTAGTAAATACGACCTGATCATTTGTGAGAGGCTCCTCAGTTTCAGTAAACTTCAGAGACTGACGTACCGCTCTGATGAGATCATCAATGCCGGAACTGTTAAAATCCTCGCCATCTGACTCCACTTCGCCCTCCTCACCCTCATCTTGTTCCGTGAGGTCTGGCATGGAATCGTCAGAATGCAACATAGCAGACACTGGAAAATCATAAGACATATGAAATTTATCCCGTTTACCCAAAATGGATTTGGACCTTACGCAAGGCTGAGACGCCTCCGGTAGTTCTGGCGGTCTCACCCTAGACTCAGATCTTGCCGTTTCCCGCTCCTGATGAGCGGCGGTTAATTCTGATTGTAACCTATCTATTACATTTACTAACATACCCCACGGAGGGTCCGGTGAGGACATTGGTTGTAAAACTGGAGCAGAAATGGTATTCTGAACCGAATTCACAAAACATACTGTACATGTGGTAGATCCATCCGGTAACACACTGTTACAGACTTTGCAATTATGCTTTTTAGTTTTTGCTGGTGCCTTACTCATTATGGCGACAGACAATACAATACACAAAAAACAGACACTTGCACGACTCAGTAAAAATAAGAATTTACTTACCGATAATTCTATTTCTCGGAGTCCGTAGTGGATGCTGGGGTTCCTGAAAGGACCATGGGGAATAGCGGCTCCGCAGGAGACAGGGCACAAAAAGTAAAGCTTTAGGATCAGGTGGTGTGCACTGGCTCCTCCCCCTATGACCCTCCTCCAAGCCTCAGTTAGGATACTGTGCCCGGACGAGCGTACACAATAAGGAAGGATTTATGAATCCCGGGTAAGACTCATACCAGCCACACCAATCACACTGTACAACCTGTGATCTGAACCCAGTTAACAGTATGATAACAGCGGAGCCTCTGAAAGATGGCTCACAACAATAATAACCCGATTTTTGTAACTATGTACAAGTATTGCAGATAATCCGCACTTGGGATGGGCGCCCAGCATCCACTACGGACTCCGAGAAATAGAATTATCGGTAAGTAAATTCTTATTTTCTCTATCGTCCTAGTGGATGCTGGGGTTCCTGAAAGGACCATGGGGATTATACCAAAGCTCCCAAAACGGGCGGGAGAGTGCGGATGACTCTGCAGCACCGAATGAGAGAACTCCAGGTCCTCCTTAGCCAGGTTATCAATTTTGTAGGATTTTACAAACGTGTTTGCCCCTGACTAAATAGCCGCTCGGCAAAGTTATAAAGCCGAGACCCCTCGGGCAGCCGCCCAAGATGAGCCCACCTTCCTTGTGGAATGGGCATTTACATATTTTGGCTGTGGCAGGCCTGCCACAGAATGTGCAAGCTGAATTGTATTACACATCCAACTAGCAAAAGTCTGCTTAGAAGCAAGAGCACCCAGTTTGTTGGGTGCATACAGGATAACAGCAAGTCAGTTTTCCTGACTCCAGCCGTCCTGGAACCTATATTTTCAGGGCCCTGACCACATCTAGCAACTTGGAGTCCTCCAAGTCCCTAGTAGGCGCAAGACACCACAATAAGCTGGTTCAGGTGAAACACTGACACCACCTTAGGGAGAGAACTGGGGACGAGTCCGCAGCTCTGCCCTGTCCGAATGGACAAACAGATATGGGCTTTTTTGAGAAAAAAACCACCAATTTGACACTCGCCTGGTCCAGGCCAGGTCCAAGAGCATGTTCACTTTTCATGTGAGATGCTTCAAATCCACAGATTTGACTGGTTTTAAACCAATGTGTTTTGAGGAATCCCAGAACTACGTTGAGATCCCACAGTGCCACTGGAGGCACAAAAGGGGGTTGTATATGCAATACTCCCTTGACAAACTTCTGGACTTCAGGAACTGAAGCCAATTCTTTCTGGAATAAAAATCGACAGGGCCGAAATTTGAACCTTAATGGACCCCAATTTGAGGCCCATAGACACTCCTGTTTGCAGGAAATGCAGGAATCGACCGAGTTGAAATTTCTTCGTGGGGCCTTCCTGGCCTCACACCACGCAACATATTTTCGCCACATGTGGTGATAATGTTGTGCGGTCACCTCCTTTCTGGCTTTGACCAGGGTAGGAATGACCTCTTCCTGAATGCCTTTTCCCTTAGGATCCGGCGTTCCACCGCCATGCCGTCAAACGCAGCTGCGGTAAGTCTTGGAACAGACATGGTACTTGCTGAAACAAGTCCCTTCTTAGCGGCAGAGGCCATAAGTCCTCTGTGAGCATCTCTTGAAGTTCCGGGTACCAAGTCCTTCTTGGCCAATCCGGAGCCATGAGTATAGTTCTTACTCCTCTACGTCTTATAATTCTCAGTACCTTAGGTATGAAAAGCAGAGGATGGAACACATACACCGACTGGTACACCCACGGTGTTACCAGAACGTCCACAGCTATTGCCTGAGGGTCTCTTAACCTGGCGCAATACCTGTCCCGTTTTTTGTTCAGACGGGACGCCATCATGTCCACCTTTGGTAATTCCCAACGGTTTACAATCATGTGGAAAACTTCCCCATGAAGTTCCCACTCTGCCGGGTGGAGGTCGTGCCTACTGAGGAAGTCTGCTTCCCAGTTTCCATTCCCGGAATGAAACACTGCTGACAGTGCTATCACATGATTTTCCGCCCAGCGAAAAGTCCTTGCAGTTTTTGCCACTGCCCTCCTGCTTCTTGTGCCGCCCTGTCTATTTACGTGGGCGACTGCCGTGATGTTTTATCCCACTGGATCAATACCGGCTGACCTTGAAGCAGAGGTCTTGCTAAGCTTAGAGCATTATAAATTTACCCTTAGCTATATTTATGTGGAGAAAAGTCTCCAGACTTGATCACACTCCCTGGAAATTTTTTCCTTGTGTGACTGCTCCCCAGCCTCTCGGGCTGGCCTCCGTGGTCACCAACATCCAAAACTGAATGCCGAATCTGCGGCCCTCTAGAAGATGAGCACTCTGTAACCACCACAGGAGAGACACCCTTGTCCTTGGATATAGGGTTATCCGCTGATGCATCTGAAGATGCGATCCGGACCATTTGTCCAGCAGATCCCACTGAAAAGTTCTTGCATGAAATCTGCCGACTGGAATTGCTTCGAAGGAAGTCACCATTTTTTTACCATGGCCCTTGTGCAATGATGCACTGATTTTAGGAGGTTCCTGACTAGCTCGGATAACTCCCTGGCTTTCTCTTCCGGGAGAAACACCTTTTTCTGGACTGTGTCCAGAATCATCCCTAAGCACAGGAGACTTGTTGTCGGGATCAGCTGCGATTTTGGAATATTTAGAATCCACCCCTGCTGTTGTAACAGTATCCGAGATAGTGCTACTCCGACCTCCAACTGTTCCCTGGACTTTGCCCTTATCAGGAGATCGTCCAAGTAAGGGATAATTAAGACGCCTTTTCTTCGAAGAAGAACCATCATTTCGGCCATTACCTTGGTAAAGACCCGGGGTGCCGTGGACAATCCAAACGGCAGCGTCTGAAACTGATAGTGACAGTTCTGTACCACGAACCTGAGGTACCCTTAGTGATAAGGGCAAATTTGGGACATGGAGGTAAGCATCCCTGATGTCTCGGGACACCAGATAGTCCCCTTCTTCCCGGTTCGTTATCACTGCTCTGAGTGACTCCATCTTGATTTGAACCTTTGTAAGTGTTCAAATTTTTTTAGATTTAGAATAGGTCTCACCTAGCCTTCTGGCTTCAGTACCACAATATAGTGTGGAATAATACCCCTTTTCTTGTTGTAGGAGGGGTAATTTAATTATCACCTGCTGGGAATACAGCTCGTGAATTGTTTCCCATACTGCCTCCTTGTCGGAGGGAGACCTTGGTAAAGCAGACTTCAGGAGCCTGCGCAGGGGAAACGTCTCGACATTCCAATCTGTACCCCTGGGATACTACTTGTAGGATCCAGGGGTCCTGTACGGTCTCAGCGTCATGCTGAGAGCTTGTCAGAAGCGGTGGAACGCTTCTGTTCCTGGGAATGGGCTGCCTGCTGCAGTCTTCTTCCCTTTCCTCTATCCCTGGGCAGATATGACTCTTATAGGGACGAAAGGACTGAAGCTGAAAAGACGGTGTCTTTTTCTGCAGAGATGTGACTTAGGGTAAAAACGGTGGATTTTCCAGCAGTTGCCGTGGCCACCAGGTCCGATGGACCGACCCCAAATAACTCCTCTTCCTTTATACGGCAATACACCTTTGTGCCGTTTGGAATCTGCATCACCTGACCACTGTCGTGTCCATAAACATCTTCTGGCAGATATGGACATCGCACTTACTCTTGATGCCAGAGTGCAAATATCCCTCTGTGCATCTCGCATATATAGAAATGCATCCTTTAAATGCTCTATAGTCAATAAAATACTGTCCCTGTCAAGGGTATCAATATTTTTAGTCAGGGAATCCGACCAAGCCACCCCAGCTCTGCACATCCAGGCTGAGGCGATCGCTGGTCGCAGTATAACACCAGTATGTGTATATATACTTTTTATGATATTTTCCAGCCTCCTGTCAGCTGGCTCCTTGAGGACGGCCCTATCTATAGACGGTACCGCCACTTGTTCTGATAAGCGTGTGAGCGCCTTATCCACCCTAAGGGGTGTTTCCCAACGCGCCCTAACTTCTGGCGGGAAAGGGTATACCGCCCATATTTTCTATCGGGGGGAACCCACGCATCATCACACACTTCATTTAATTTATCTGATTCAGGAAAAACTACGGTAGTTTTTTCACATCCCACATAATACCCTCTTTTGTGGTACTTGTAGTATCAGAAATATGTAACACCTCCTTCATTGCCCTTAACGTGTGGCCCTAATAAGGAATACGTTTGTTTATTCACCGTCGACACTGGATTCAGTGTCCCTGTCTGTGTCTGTGTCGACCGACTAAAGTAAACGGGCGTTTTAAAACCCCTGACGGTGTTTTTGAGACGTCTGGACCGGTACTAATTGTTTGTCGGCCGTCTCATGTCGTCAACCGACCTTGCCGCGTGTTGACATTATCACGTAATTCCCTAAATAAGCCATCCATTCCGGTGTCGACTCCCTAGAGAGTGACATCACCATTACAGGCAATTGCTCCGCCTCCTCACCAACATCGTCCTCATACATGTCGACACACACGTACCGACACACAGCACACACACAGGGAATGCTCTGATAGAGGACAGGACCTACTAGCCCTTTGGAGAGACAGAGGGAGAGTTTGCCAGCACACACCAAAAACGCTATAATTATATCAGGATTTTGGTACTTACCGATAAATCCCTTTCTCCGATTCCACAGGGGCCACTGGAGTGTAGTTACAATGGGGAGATAGTAGGTGGTATTGGTAGCTGGCACTTTAAAAATTCTCACACTGTGGCTAGCTCCTCCCCTACTATCTCCCCTCCAAGCCAGTCTACGTTAAACTGTGCCCGAGGAGAGCTGTAATAAACAAACCGTAAGGTAGAGGAGGTTAACGACGCCCTGTAAACCAGGCGAACACAAACTAAACCTGGAACAGAACCTGACAAAAAACCAGGCTAGCCTGAACCCAACAAGCAGTCATATGGTGATCTGCAATCGTTAATCAAACAAAAATCAGGAGAAACAGCGCTGGGCGGGCGTCCAGTGGCCCCTGTGGAATCGGAGAAAGGGATTTATCGGTAAGTACCAAAATCCTGATTTCTCCTTCATCCACTAGGGGCCACTGGAGTGTAGTTACAATGGGGACGTCCCAGAGCTCCCAAAAAACGGGTGGGAAAGCGCTGAGAGTCCTGTAAAAACTGCTCGGCCAAACAGTGATGCAGAGGCCGTAAAAGTGTCAAACTTGTAGAATTTGACAAAACGAATGTCGGTTTGACCAAGTAGCCGCCCGACAAAATATTCATGGAGACCCCGCGGGCGGCTGCCCACGAAGGTCTTACAATGCGCGTAAAGCGCGCTGAATTGGAAAACGGAGGTTCCCTAGTAACCGCCAAGAAGACTGTCTGATGATCAGATGTATCCAACTGTCCAGCATATGCTGGGGCCCCGGCTATTTAGTACGGGAGCATCGTCCAGAGCAAAGAAGAAAAAACACTTCATCGAATAGCCTGAGACCTCTGTAGAGAGAGTTGACGAGCCCTGACAACATTCAGAGAGGATTGAAAACCACTAGTGTCAGATTTATATGAAAAATGGACCTCCCCTCTGGAAGAAACGACCGCTGAGGCCGAAGCCGAGCCCGGGGAGTTGCCAATAGAGTACTCCCTGAACAAGAGGCCGAACTTACGGCCGCTAGGCTAATCTCATTTGGAAGAAAAGCGAAAAAGGCAGAGACCTAAAATTCCGGTCAGTGTGGTTTGAAGCGCAGCGGAGCAAAAAACCTCCCAGAGAAACCAAAGATGAATGGTAACTGGAAGAAGGGGGAAAAACCCCCTTTTATCTTCATTATGTTCCATAAAGTTTTCCCAAAGTGGCAAAAGCGAGAAGAGGTAATAGACTTCTGAAATCGGAGCCCAGTAGGCCTAACCGAACTAGGGAACTCCTCCCTTCTGAGGTCTCGTGAACAGTCACACGGGTAACCGAAACCAGTGTAAAATTGAACAAGGAGAAAAAAAAAAGGAGCCTGTTGAAGTAGACAGTCCCGTCGAGGTAGGAGCCAAGGCTCCTCTACTGACAACAGGCGTATCTGTATCTTCAAGTCATGCGTGGCCCAACCAGCGCCACCGAGAGGACTAGCACGCATAATCCCCTCCTGTGTTACTGAACATGAAGTAGAAATAGAAAAGGAGGCAGGATAGAATAACCAGAAAACTCCCCGGAGCCCTGAGGGCCTCCACGGCTACTGCCGTCCGAGAGTAATAAAGGGTTAAAGAGTCAGTCAGAACGCCCTGAGGTCGATCCGAAATCTCCGCCCACAGCGGACCAGCTGACAAAACTCCGGGGCATGTTCCCTCACCCAGGAGTCTGACCTGGTGGCTTGATCTGGAAACAAGATTGTTGTCCCACGTTCCGAGAGGAATGGAGGCGACCACTCATTACGTCGCAACTTGACTGAAGAAATAGAGTCTCTGGTGCCGAGGAATGAAAAAAACCTCTGACGGACCGTGTTGAGAAACGTCTATGCGGAGCATAAATTGGATCTGTGTCGAATCAGAAGCTCGTGGATCCTCCGGATATTCAGAAGCCACCTAATGTACAGAGTGGGATAGTAGCAGTAAATTGTCCCATTAGGGAACCAACGTCACCCACTGCCCTTGAAAAAGAGTTATTCTGTTATCTTCCTAAACTCTGTGGGAGCGGAAGAGAGAAGAGTAAAGGACTTACAGTGAAAATGAGAATCCTGTTAAGGGGGAATCTGAGAAAAGCCTGTCCAACGGAAATCAGTAAACAGGCATCTCTGAAGACAAGGGACACGTAAAACTCCCTTTCTTGTTTAAACTAGCAATCACAGACTAAAAGGATTGTAAGGCCAGAATAGGCCTGTCCGAGCCACTTGGCTTCGGAACGTGAAAAGAAAACAAAGGCCTGAGAACTGTCCTAATTCAAATGATATGTGTAAAACAGGGATCAACACCCTTTGCGGTTAGAAACCTATGGAGCGCAGCCTGCAGTATGACTCTCTTGTCATCGTAAATCAGCCGACCCATGCCGAGGGACTCCTGAGACGGTTGTAACCGCCCAAGCCTTCTCCCATCGACCTGCGCCTACCCTGGGACCCTGCAGGTGTAATGGGTGTATAGGATGACATAAAATCAGACTGGACTGAGGATGTTGAACCTCTGCTTCAGCCTTTTTACCCTGAGAACCCCTGGCGACGAAGATATCACCCGTGTGGAGTCAAAAACCTGAAAGGGCACGAAAAAATCTAAAGGGAAGACCAGTAAAGGTCTGTCTTGGAGCTGGGGCAGTAGTAGGAGAAATCAAAGTGGACCTACCTCCATTGGTTCAAGAAATCCTGCAGAAAGTTCCTTCCCCAGAACCATCTGCCCCGTAGGATTTCATGTTTACTTGTCACTGTCGCAGCCCCAGAGGTCGTCGGGTTAAGACAGCCCAAGCGAAGATGCAGGGTCCGAGTCTGTAGACATGGAGACCTCCAAGGAACATAAAGCAGAATCGTGATTCTGACCTGTATCAAAGTATCAATTGATCCTGATGCGAAGCATCCTGTAACCTAGAGGACAATTGTTCCCCAACCTACCTGCTCCGGATACGGTAGAACCATGCTGCCGCATATGTCGATGGATCCCTGAGCAAGGTTGCCTCAGGAAAACGGCGGCTTGATGGACCGGCGATACACCGAGGTGTATACCTTAGAGAGGTTCTGATACCATCTCCTGCCATCTGCGGGGAAAAGATAGGAAAACAAACCTTGTTTGATACCTGATATTGTGTATTCGGGTGTCTGTCGGCCGCCTACCGGAGCCTGCCCAGCTCATCCGAAACTGAACCAGTCGCTGTCATTTTCGTCAATGGCGTGGAACCCTGATGGACTTGACGTGTCCTCCTCCTTTACCTGCAGTATCAGATGAACTGCTGTATTATGTACCTGTATATTCTGAGACACTGGTTCAGATCCACAGAAAACAGACATCAGTAATGCATGGAATGTTAGCAAAGTTTATTTTTGGAAAGGTGTGTTTGGTCCCGCTGTGATTTGATCCTGTGACCTTGGAAACCAAAGTCCAAGGGCTTACCTGATGAGCTATTGTCTGGATAATAGTGACATTACCTGCATCATTGATCAAACAGGGGTGTGCAGGTGCGTGGAGGGCGAAGCAGATGGCTCCGCCGCATACCTCACACCTCAGAGGGAATTCTTCGACTATCCCAGGAGAGACAAACGAAAGGAGAAAAGGTGGGTTAAATAAACAGAGCCCTACGTAAGGTCTGCACTATAATGTGTAGTGACCGATACGATTAAAATAAACTTTCTGGAGCAGCGGAGACCTGAACCAGCAACGCTGTGCTGTGGGACAGGAGTCTTAGCCCTAGGCTATAGGAGTTCTCCTTAAAGTTTTGTTTGGATTCAAACCCCTGTTCAGATACCCGCTACTAGCGTACTGAGCCGCAGCGCTATTTGTCTGATGCCTTACACGCATTCCACAATTACAAATAGCATTAGTAACTAGTGACAAGAAGGAATAATAAAGGGAAGGCAACACCCCGCCCTGTATTTAGTGTACCGCTAATTAAGGTGCACCAGATGTTTCTCTGAGGTTCCGCTGGCTTTTCAAAATGGTGACCAGCCTGTGAGAAAGATGGGGGAAAATGTTATGTGCAAGATGTTGTTATTAGAAAACATTGCGGAAGTAGCCTACAGCACCTGGTGTTCCCAGGCGGTCTCCCATCCAAGTACTAACCGGGCCTGACCCTGCTTAGTGTCCGAGATCAGACGAGATCGGGCGTGTTCAGGGTGGTGTGGCCGTAGGCTTTTATCCCCTATATCTGGTATTTTATGGATTTATCTATATACATACCTACACGCACCTAAATATATATATCTATATATATACATGCACAAACATAACTATATATGTATATATACACACACACCGTAGGTAAATAAATACTGCACAGTAGATCCTTTTAATTATTATTGAGCTGAGTCCCAGCTACTGTAATAGAGCAGGTTCCCTGATTTGCAAGTAGGAAAATGCTGGGTAGAGGACTCTACTGCAGGAGGAATGTATCTATATTTCAGCAGCCTGAAGTATCGAAAAGTTACAAATCCCAGAGCTGTTGCCTAGCGATGGGGAGACCTGGGAGCCCACTGAGTAAAGCGGGTTAACTGTTAATATACCTGGGACTTTATTTGTATTTGTCTCTGAGTATGCAAGATTAGCCCACTGGGCTATAGGAGACACTGCAAATATGAAGCCAGGTCTGTGCAGGGAGGAAATGGCCGCCAGAGTGAAACTCCTCTGGGCTATGCGATAAAATCTATATAGTGGATAACTGGATTAGTGCTGAGCCACTCTGACTATATCACATTCTCCCCAGCACCATGTGCATTAAACTCACATAAATGCCTATTACACTATAACAGTGGCCGGGGAGCGGAGAATGCTGAGCCCGCTGTACAGAGCAGGAGTTAGCTCCGCCCCCCGGCTATGGCGCCTTATTGCAAAACTAAGCGGGAAGCGAGCTGTACCCTCCGCTGGGCCTGCGAGTCACCGCCGGGGAGCGCTGAGCCCGCTATACAGCGCTAGTAGAGCCCTGTATCTGCTAGCCGCCGCCGGGGAGTGTTGCGCTGAACAGAGCGCGAGTCGCCGCCTGGGAGCAGGGAGCGCTGAGCTCGCTCTACAGAGCGGGACTTAGCTCCGCCCCCTCCGTACAAGGCGCCAAATTTAAACATTGCTTTGCGCTCGAGCGGGATCCCTGTGCCGGCTCTGTGAGTCGCGCTGAGTGGGGATCTGTGCGGGGGGTGCGGGGAGCTGGGGGAGCAGAGGGTTATCAGAATGACACACACCCGTTTTTCAGTCAGGGTTGTATAAACACATACTCAGCCTCCCCCAATCATCCTGTCTGTTTCTCCATGAGGAGGACAGGTAAGGATACAATAAAGTACATTACAGCCCCAGAGAGCCCTTCTGGAGTGGGTTGTACAACAATAAACAGATTGCTCTAAAAACATACATAGCCACCACAAATAAAGTATACTTCACTCACCACTGTGTTCTTGGTGGATCGGCCCCGACACACGCCGCACGCAGCGGCGTCCAGCCGGAATCTTCTGTGGTGGGGTGGTCCCGACACAAGCCGCACGCAGCGGTGTCCGACCATTTTTGATACTCACCGCTGCCATGCTGCCGGAATCTTCTGCTGGATGGAGTGGCCGCGACACGCGCCGCACGCAGCGGTGTCCGCCAACTCAGGAGAGCTCAGTGTCTCCCTCAGCCGGGGCCCATCCCTAGCCGCACGCAGCTGCGATGGGACCCCGCCGGCAGCTCCCACGGTGCAGACTGGCAGTGGCAGAGCTGCCAGTCTGTGAGTGTGTGTAAGAAAAATAAAATAATAAAGAAAAAAGAAGAAAATTCTTCAGCTAAACCCAAGTGAACCAGCTACCTCGGGCACTTAACTAAGACTGGCTTGGAGGGGAGATAGTAGGGGAGGAGCTAGCCACAGTGTGAGAATTTTTAAAGTGCCAGCTACCAATACCACCTACTATCTCCCCATTGTAACTACACTCCAGTGGCCCCTAGTGGATGAAGGAGAAATAGGGACAACCTTATATAAGTGTTTTCCCTTATAGCATCTTTTTTATATATTTCTAACGCCAAATTAGTGCCCCCCCTCTCTGTTTTAACCCTGTTTCTGTAGTGTAGTGCAGGGGAGAGCCTGGGAGCCTTCCCTCCAGCCTTTCTGTGAGGGAAAATGGCGCTGTGTGCTGAGGAGATAGGCCCCGCCCCTTTTTCGGCGGCCTCGTCTCCCGCTCTTAACGGATTCTGGCAGGGGTTAAATATCTCCATATAGCCCCCGGAGGCTATATGTGAGGTATTTTTAGCCAAAAATAGGTTTTCATTGCCTCCCAGGGCGCCCCCCTTCCAGCGCCCTGCACCCTCAGTGACTGCCGTGTGAAGTGTGCTGAGAGGAAATGGCGCACAGCTGCAGTGCTGTGCGCTACCTTAAGAAGACTGAGGAGTCTTCATGCCGCCGATTCTGGACCTTCTTCTTGTTTCAGCATCTGCAAGGGGGCCGGCGGCGAGGCTCCGGTGACCATCCAGGCTGTACCTGTGATCGTCCCTCTGGAGCTAATGTCCAGTAGCCAAAGAAGCCAATCCATCCTGCACGCAGGTGAGTTCACTTCTTCTCCCCTAAGTCCCTCGTTGCAGTGATCCTGTTGCCAGCAGGACTCACTGTAAAATAAAAAACCTAAGCTAAACTTTTCTAAGCAGCTCTTTAGGAGAGCCACCTAGATTGCACCCTTCTCGGCCGGGCACAAAAATCTAACTGAGGCTTGGAGGAGGGTCATAGGGGGAGGAGCCAGTGCACACCACCTGATCCTAAAGCTTTACTTTTTGTGCCCTGTCTCCTGCGGAGCCGCTATTCCCCATGGTCCTTTCAGGAACCCCAGCATCCACTAGGACGATAGAGAAATAGCAGTAAGGTGTCTCTGTATATATATATATATATATATATATATATATATCTGGCCAAGTGCAGTACACTTGGCCAGTACTATGAAATGTGATCCCAAATTCCCACTAACACCCCTGCGCCTCCGGTGGAGTAGAGATGTAGTACTGGAACGTTCTGGAATCACAGCAGGAAGACACAGGAAGCATGGTTAAAATGGCTGCCATGCTTATACATATAATCACAGTGCATTCCATACTGATCTTATAAACAGTCTCCCTGCCAGCATAAACATCATTATATTATATATAAATCTGTGGCAAACTATCAACAGCCTGTTGCTGCTGTCCCTTCCCCCCCCCCCCTCGCATCTGCTCTATAGCGTGCAGTGCGGCCGGGCATCGTGGAAGACTGGGAGCGCGTGTTTAGCGCTATGACTACCTGGCCGCAGCCGATACAAGCGGCGGCCGGAGCATTGGGAGAAGCGGCGCCGGACCAGACGCGGGGAGCAGATGTCTGTAAGAGAAGCGGCGGGCGGACCAGACGCGGGGAGCAGCTGTAAGAAGCGCCGGAGCTGAGACCCGGCGGCCAGAGCAGTTGTAGCGGCTACGTTACCCGGCGGCCGGAGCCGATGCGGCGAGCGCAGTCAGCCGAAAACCAGCGCCTTCCCCACACGTCGGGGCGGCAGCGGAAGCTGACCGCCCCGTTCTCCCCCCTCACATACCTGCAATAGTTGTGGAAACGTCTGTGAAGAGGCTCCGACGGGGCTTCTTAGTAAGCGCCGGCCAGCCTGTGTACACAAGATCTGTGTGTGTATGGCTGTGAGGGAGCTCTTTCAGAGAGGCCCGACACGCCCCTGCTGCTATCAGCAGCTGCACTATCCCTGACCCTGCCTTTTGGAAGGGGGAAAGGGATGTGTAAAATAGAAAAAAAAATAATAATAATTCAAAGTAATTGTGACCTGAGCCACAGAGCTGTTACTACTTCGAGCACAGAAAAAACACTGAGGTAATACACTGAGGTACTCTGGGATATGGAGGGGTGGAGTGTTCTAAATTTAAATATTCAGTGCTGTTCCTACAGAAGCCCGTCCATATCCCAAGAGTACTCCAGTGACCCCTAGTGGATGATAAAGAAATCCGCAGACTAGAACGTCTACCACTTCTCTGCGTACCGGTACATTTAATCAGGAGCTTGGACGACCCCTGATGAGGTTGTGGATTCTCCTCCATCAGAATAGTGCAAGGAAGATTAGCTCCCCAGACCTCCGAAAAGCCGCTGTTATTTGTGAACACCACTGGCGCTGAAACCCGGTCATTAGGTAAAGGCCACAATTGGAAATGAGCCCCGTATTGCGACCTGAGAAGACATTGGGGACATCCACAGAAGAGAACATGCAGGTATGCCTCCATGATGTCAATGGAGAAAATTATCTGCTGCTGCTACATGCCGTTTATGACAAATCGGATGAACGTAACGGCCTCAGAGTTCCGGAGGTGCGGGAATTTTGTGTAAATGATTGCTGCTTTAAGAAAACACCCAGACTCGCACAAATTCCTGCAACTCCGGAACTCGGAGACTATTACATTCAGCCGTATATCTTGGAACAGGTTGAGCTAAACCATGGTGCTATGGGGATTTTAAATAAAACTGGCCAAACAATAGTTGCCCAGTTTTCCTCTGGGAAGACCAGTAGTGAAACATCATCAGGGAGGGAACTTCAGGAGATCAGTTATACCCTGAGCTATGAATCCTTTCACACAGGGATCTGAAGTGGAATGGAACAGTTACCCCGGGAGACCGTCTCCCATTACAAGTGCTCCAACTATGCCGAGACTTTGGAATTTGGTTACTTAGCTTCTTAGCCATTTTTCTCCCGTTGTTGATCTCTGGACATGGACAGAGGATGGTCCTCTGAACATTGGACCCCTTGCTTTACCTGCAGAACAAAAGCACTGAAACACTGGACCCCTAGTTTTGGAACATAGGTGGAAAGAAAGTCTCTCCCTCAGTGGCCTGGATAATACTCTTATCCTGTCCTGGACTAAATAAGACATTACCTGAGGAAGGCCTGGACTCTACTAAGGCTGAAACCCTAGACCAGAGGTTCTCAAACTCGGTCCTCGGGGGCCCACACAGTGCATGTTTTGCAGGTCTCCTCACAGAATCGCAAGTGAAATAATTAGCTCCACCTGTGGACCTTTTAAAATGTGTCAGTGAGTAATTAATACACCTGTGCACCTGCTGGGTTACCTGCAAAACATGCACTGTGTGGGCTCCCGAGGACAGAGTTTGAGAACCTCTGCCCTAGACCCAATGAGCTCAGCATCAGGAGTCATGTCTCCCAGACATTCGGAAATCTAGCTTGGGTTTACTGGACCACAAGTCCTCCAAGAGATGCTGACCACCTCTCCACCGTCTTGTTACCCCAAGCTAATGCTAAGATGGGTTTTAACAGAGGTGCCACAGCCATACATACAGACCATAGGACGGCTCCAGTTTTTGTTATATGCTCTACATAGATCCGTAGCATTCAATATCTTCAAGAGGATTAAGAGTCTGCAATCTGTGTGAGACCTGGAACCTTTGTTCAAATTTGGCCCATGCTTTGCTTAAGTCTTCCAAAGGAGAAGGAATCTAGAGGTTTCTCTTTCTTTTAAACAGCAAATGGTCAGCACCTCCAATGCCTCACTGTCCACAATGTTTAGCTCTTGCAGCACACTTTGCACTAAAAATCCCCCAGGTCTGAATACTCAGCCAACTTGCCTTCCTCTTTAGAAGACAAGCAGAATCTGATCTCCCCGAGGACTGGAACACCACAGGGCTTAGACGCTTCCAAGGCCTAGCTGAAGAGGCGTACTCCAGAATCCTTTTCAAGGAGGAGAAACCATTCACAAACCCCTGCACGGACTTTGCCTAAGCTGGTTCATTTTGCAAAGTTGCTATGGAGCCTAAAGACCCCCTGGCTGAGCACTCTCATGTGAAGACCAGCTCCCCCAGGCTTCTGTAGAGGAGGTGGAAGGGGGAGATCTCTCCTCACCCCTCTTGTAGGTGCGGCAAGCTGTGTAAGCTGAGGAATAGAATACAATATTTCTGTAGATCAGGCTGGTGCTTTCAGATCAGTGGCACAAACTACAGGAGTGGGCGCCCACGCCACAGGTGGTATTCTGGTCTGACTGCCAACGAAGCAATTTACAGTGACTGTTTATCTGACTGATGCCGCCCTCCAGTACTCCTCTTATCAGACATGACAAGAAGGATGAAGGAAGGAAAATGACAGCCGCAATGCATGAAACGGGCAGGTGTTAAATGAACCTAAACAGCCGCCATCCCACCAAGACTCTGATGTGGACTCATGACGTACCGATAGCCTGGAGTGTAGAGGAGATGCTGCACCTTATCCCACTCTTAGGGATAGTGGCACCCTGCAGCTCAGTGGAAGTGTAACACATAACATGGAAGGACACATCTTAAGTCCATATCAGAGCCTTACACTAGGGGTACAAAGAGAAGCGGCGTGTTCCTCCTAGGACCAGGACACAGGTCATTAGTACAGGAAGGGGCTGTGGAGGGGATCTGCAGGTAATGGCTGGGAAGTGATCAGAGAATACACCAGTGGACATACAAGTATTTATATACACAGGCCGCCATGTCTGCAGGCTAACCGCCCATTCTACCTTCATCAGGGTGATAGACTACACAGCACGAGGGCACCTGTCTAACTTGGGGTTGTCTTGTCTTTCGCGTTGCTGATCATATCGCAGTTTAAGTCCTTTGAAGGTCTGTACATAATCCACATCCTCCAGCGCTTTCCAGTAATTCTCAATTATGTGAGCAGTTAATGATTTTATATCCTCCTGTAAGAGACAAGTAATGTACTAAGTACTGGACACATCAGAAACTCAGAATACACAATGGAGGGGGGATAACTGGAGGTAACAGCGCAGGGCGTTCTCACCATAGCCAAGTACAATTACATATATATTTAGTGTACAGCAGCGTGGATTACCAACCTGTCTCCATTTTATGTTCCCTTATTTCTGTAATGTAAAAATGGAAGCAAATGTATTCACAGGGTAACTTCTGTGGTGCTAGACTGTCTGATCGCACTGTTCAGCATTCAGTACAGTTCCACTGTTTGGCCTGTGATTGGCAGACTGTTTACTTTACTGTCTCTTTAACTGGAACAATCAGAGTGGTTCCCCTAAAAACGCCTGAGGCCGTACTCGCAGAGAACGTATCGCATTATATCTAATGGGCCAATGACCACTTTATTGGATGGTACATCCCTCCTGCAACCTAGGCCACATAACTTTTTTTTTCCTAAGGTCCCCCTGTCTGAAGACGTAACCAAAATCAGAGTTGTTTGCCTCCCACTCCCTTGGACACTGCTTCCAGCTGGTGTGCACTGCCGGGCGCTCCGCGCAGCCTGGACCATGGAAACACAAACAGCTCTGCTAAAAGCTTTCTGAAAGATATGTAGAAACCGCTAAATCGGAGTTATCAGAAGGTGGATAAGCCTCTAACGTTATAAACGCCGGGCACGGCTGAGGGTGAAATTCACACCTGATTGTAGCAGCAAATCTGTCAGCAGTTGGGCAAAACCATTTGCAGTGCAGGGGGGGGGGGGGGGGGGGGGCATATATAACATGTGCAATGCAGGGGGGGGGGGGGGGGGCAGATGTAACACGTGCAGAGAGAGTTAGATTTGGGTGGGGTGTGTCCAAACTGAAATCTAAAATTGCAGTGTAAAAATAAAGCAGCCAGTATTTACCCTGCACAGAAACAATATAACCCACCCAAATCTAACTCTCTCTGCACATGATACATCTGCCCCCCCCCCTGCAGTGCACATGGTTTTGCCCAACTGCCAACAAATTTGCTGCTGCAATCAGATCTGAATTACCCCCTTAAGGTGGGTACACACTAATAGATATATCTGCAGATCAATTGATCTGCAGATATATCTATGGACGGATCGGGCAGTGTGTTGAGCATACACACTGCCCGATCCGTCGGGGACTGACATCATGAACTGGGCGGGCGTGTACACAAGTCCGCCCAGTTCAGCTATCAATCACCGCCGACCGCCGCAGCATCTGTATGGGCGGTCGGACGACCGTCCCGTACACAAACAGCGACGCGCCAATATATCGGTAGATATATTGGCTGTCGGCTGTGCTGCGGGGCCGACGCGATACGTCTGTGAACGACGGAGTTCACAGACGTATCGGCCGTACACACTGGCCGACTGTCCCGCGATATATCGGCCGTTCAAGAGAACGGACGATATATCGGCCAGTGTGTACGGGCCTTTAGTGAGTGTGTGTATGTTTATCTGGTTATCAGATTTCTGTTTGTGAAAAAAAATAATTCCTTTTTCTGAGCCAAAATCATTGACAGCAGCGTCCCACAATCCAGCACATACACGATGTAACACAGACCACTCACCACTCTGACGTGTTCAAATATCTCGATGATCGCAGAGTTCAGGAGGTTATACCGGGAACCATTGTTGAGAAAGGCTTTAACCACGGGCTCAAACAGGAAGCTTTTCACGACGTATCGGTTGTAGAATTCATCCTTCAGGCCAACGATTTTCCGCATGAACCGCAGTGAGCCTGTCACAACATGAAGGCAGGGACACAATGTTACACTAGGAGAAGCGGTGACACAACTGCAATACAGTACCTATGATGGAGCTTTGCTGCCAGCCGACACGGAGTCACGGTTCTGTTATACCGCTGCTTAGTGGCCAGCGAGCAACAGATATCAGGTTATGGTGCTGCAGCCCGTGCTTACCGCGTGTTATTAGCGCCCTATGCTGTGAGAGAAGTCTGGTACAGTCACAGCTCTAACGAGGGGCGCCCCCCCTAGCTTATACTCAACATTTTATAGAATGAACATCAAAACAATCAGGGAATATTTTACCCTGATAGATTGGGCGCTATAACACTTTTTATATATAGTAAAAAAGCACCTGGGTAATTAAATAAAATTTTTATATCATTTCATCAGGCAGCTCCTAAGGACATTCTGGATGTCTTTTGACAAAATATAACAAATGTTTAAATAGCTAAACAATTAAGGAGAGCTTGTAAAAATCAGGATTTTGGTACTTACCGATAAATCCCTTTCTCCGATTCCACAGGGGCCACTGGAGTGTAGTTACAATGGGGAGATAGTAGGTGGTATTGGTAGCTGGCACTTTAAAAATTCTCACACTGTGGCTAGCTCCTCCCCTACTATCTCCCCTCCAAGCCAGTCTACGTTAAACTGTGCCCGAGGAGAGCTGTAATAAACAAACCGTAAGGTAGAGGAGGTTAACGACGCCCTGTAAACCAGGCGAACACAAACTAAACCTGGAACAGAACCTGACAAAAAACCAGGCTAGCCTGAACCCAACAAGCAGTCATATGGTGATCTGCAATCGTTAATCAAACAAAAATCAGGAGAAACAGCGCTGGGCGGGCGTCCAGTGGCCCCTGTGGAATCGGAGAAAGGGATTTATCGGTAAGTACCAAAATCCTGATTTCTCCTTCATCCACTAGGGGCCACTGGAGTGTAGTTACAATGGGGACGTCCCAGAGCTCCCAAAAAACGGGTGGGAAAGCGCTGAGAGTCCTGTAAAAACTGCTCGGCCAAACAGTGATGCAGAGGCCGTAAAAGTGTCAAACTTGTAGAATTTGACAAAACGAATGTCGGTTTGACCAAGTAGCCGCCCGACAAAATATTCATGGAGACCCCGCGGGCGGCTGCCCACGAAGGTCTTACAATGCGCGTAAAGCGCGCTGAATTGGAAAACGGAGGTTCCCTAGTAACCGCCAAGAAGACTGTCTGATGATCAGATGTATCCAACTGTCCAGCATATGCTGGGGCCCCGGCTATTTAGTACGGGAGCATCGTCCAGAGCAAAGAAGAAAAAACACTTCATCGAATAGCCTGAGACCTCTGTAGAGAGAGTTGACGAGCCCTGACAACATTCAGAGAGGATTGAAAACCACTAGTGTCAGATTTATATGAAAAATGGACCTCCCCTCTGGAAGAAACGACCGCTGAGGCCGAAGCCGAGCCCGGGGAGTTGCCAATAGAGTACTCCCTGAACAAGAGGCCGAACTTACGGCCGCTAGGCTAATCTCATTTGGAAGAAAAGCGAAAAAGGCAGAGACCTAAAATTCCGGTCAGTGTGGTTTGAAGCGCAGCGGAGCAAAAAACCTCCCAGAGAAACCAAAGATGAATGGTAACTGGAAGAAGGGGGAAAAACCCCCTTTTATCTTCATTATGTTCCATAAAGTTTTCCCAAAGTGGCAAAAGCGAGAAGAGGTAATAGACTTCTGAAATCGGAGCCCAGTAGGCCTAACCGAACTAGGGAACTCCTCCCTTCTGAGGTCTCGTGAACAGTCACACGGGTAACCGAAACCAGTGTAAAATTGAACAAGGAGAAAAAAAAGGAGCCTGTTGAAGTAGACAGTCCCGTCGAGGTAGGAGCCAAGGCTCCTCTACTGACAACAGGCGTATCTGTATCTTCAAGTCATGCGTGGCCCAACCAGCGCCACCGAGAGGACTAGCACGCATAATCCCCTCCTGTGTTACTGAACATGAAGTAGAAATAGAAAAGGAGGCAGGATAGAATAACCAGAAAACTCCCCGGAGCCCTGAGGGCCTCCACGGCTACTGCCGTCCGAGAGTAATAAAGGGTTAAAGAGTCAGTCAGAACGCCCTGAGGTCGATCCGAAATCTCCGCCCACAGCGGACCAGCTGACAAAACTCCGGGGCATGTTCCCTCACCCAGGAGTCTGACCTGGTGGCTTGATCTGGAAACAAGATTGTTGTCCCCCGTTCCGAGAGGAATGGAGGCGACCACTCATTACGTCGCAACTTGACTGAAGAAATAGAGTCTCTGGTGCCGAGGAATGAAAAAACCTCTGACGGACCGTGTTGAGAAACGTCTATGCGGAGCATAAATTGGATCTGTGTCGAATCAGAAGCTCGTGGATCCTCCGGATATTCAGAAGCCACCTAATGTACAGAGTGGGATAGTAGCAGTAAATTGTCCCATTAGGGAACCAACGTCACCCACTGCCCTTGAAAAAGAGTTATTCTGTTATCTTCCTAAACTCTGTGGGAGCGGAAGAGAGAAGAGTAAAGGACTTACAGTGAAAATGAGAATCCTGTTAAGGGGGAATCTGAGAAAAGCCTGTCCAACGGAAATCAGTAAACAGGCATCTCTGAAGACAAGGGACACGTAAAACTCCCTTTCTTGTTTAAACTAGCAATCACAGACTAAAAGGATTGTAAGGCCAGAATAGGCCTGTCCGAGCCACTTGGCTTCGGAACGTGAAAAGAAAACAAAGGCCTGAGAACTGTCCTAATTCAAATGATATGTGTAAAACAGGGATCAACACCCTTTGCGGTTAGAAACCTATGGAGCGCAGCCTGCAGTATGACTCTCTTGTCATCGTAAATCAGCCGACCCATGCCGAGGGACTCCTGAGACGGTTGTAACCGCCCAAGCCTTCTCCCATCGACCTGCGCCTACCCTGGGACCCTGCAGGTGTAATGGGTGTATAGGATGACATAAAATCAGACTGGACTGAGGATGTTGAACCTCTGCTTCAGCCTTTTTACCCTGAGAACCCCTGGCGACGAAGATATCACCCGTGTGGAGTCAAAAACCTGAAAGGGCACGAAACAATCTAAAGGGAAGACCAGTAAAGGTCTGTCTTGGAGCTGGGGCAGTAGTAGGAGAAATCAAAGTGGACCTACCTCCATTGGTTCAAGAAATCCTGCAGAAAGTTCCTTCCCCAGAACCATCTGCCCCGTAGGATTTCATGTTTACTTGTCACTGTCGCAGCCCCAGAGGTCGTCGGGTTAAGACAGCCCAAGCGAAGATGCAGGGTCCGAGTCTGTAGACATGGAGACCTCCAAGGAACATAAAGCAGAATCGTGATTCTGACCTGTATCAAAGTATCAATTGATCCTGATGCGAAGCATCCTGTAACCTAGAGGACAATTGTTCCCCAACCTACCTGCTCCGGATACGGTAGAACCATGCTGCCGCATATGTCGATGGATCCATGAGCAAGGTTGCCTCAGGAAAACGGCGGCTTGATGGACCGGCGATACACCGAGGTGTATACCCTAGAGAGGTTCTGATACCATCTCCTGCCATCTGCGGGGAAAAGATAGGAAAACAAACCCTGTTTGATACCTGATATTGTGTATTCGGGTGTCTGTCGGCCGCCTACCGGAGCCTGCCCAGCTCATCCGAAACTGAACCAGTCGCTGTCATTTTCGTCAATGGCGTGGAACCCTGATGGACTTGACGTGTCCTCCTCCTTTACCTGCAGTATCAGATGAACTGCTGTATTATGTACCTGTATATTCTGAGACACTGGTTCAGATCCACAGAAAACAGACATCAGTAATGCATGGAATGTTAGCAAAGTTTCTTTTTGGAAAGGTGTGTTTGGTCCCGCTGTGATTTGATCCTGTGACCTTGGAAACCAAAGTCCAAGGGCTTACCTGATGAGCTATTGTCTGGTTAATAGTGACATTACCTGCATCATTGATCAAACAGGGGTGTGCAGGTGCGTGGAGGGCGAAGCAGATGGCTCCGCCGCATACTTCACACCTAAGAGGGAATTCTTCGACTATCCCAGGAGAGACAAACGAAAGGAGAAAAGGTGGGTTAAATAAACAGAGCCCTACGTAAGGTCTGCACTATAATGTGTAGTGACCGATACGATTAAAATAAACTTTCTGGAGCAGCGGAGACCTGAACCAGCAACGCTGCGCTGTGGGACAGGAGTCTTAGCCCTAGGCTATAGGAGTTCTCCTTAAAGTTTTGTTTGGATTCAAACCCCTGTTCAGATACCCGCTACTAGCGTACTGAGCCGCAGCGCTATTTGTCTGATGCCTTACACGCATTCCACAATTACAAATAGCATTAGTAACTAGTGACAACAAGGAATAATAAAGGGAAGGCAACACCCCGCCCTGTATTTAGTGTACCGCTAATTAAGGTGCACCAGATGTTTCTCTGAGGTTCCGCTGGCTTTTCAAAATGGTGACCAGCCTGTGAGAAAGATGGGGGAAAATGTTATGTGCAAGATGTTGTTATTAGAAAACATTGCGGAAGTAGCCTACAGCACCTGGTATTCCCAGGCGGTCTCCCATCCAAGTACTAACCGGGCCTGACCCTGCTTAGTTTCCGAGATCAGACGAGATCGGGCGTGTTCAGGGTGGTGTGGCCGTAGGCTTTTATCCCCTATATCTGGTATTTTATGGATTTATCTATATACATACCTACACGCACTTAAATATATATATCTATATATATACATGCACAAACATAACTATATATGTATATATACACACACACCGTAGGTAAATAAATACTGCACAGTAGATCCTTTTAATTATTATTGAGCTGAGTCCCAGCTACTGTAATAGAGCAGGTTCCCTGATTTGCAAGTAGGAAAATGCTGGGTAGAGGACTCTACTGCAGGAGGAATGTATCTATATTTCAGCAGCCTGAAGTATCGAAAAGTTACAAATCCCAGAGCTGTTGCCTAGCGACGGGGAGACCTGGGAGCCCGCTGAGTAAAGCGGGTTAACTGTTAATATACCTGGGACTTTATTTGTATTTGTCTCTGAGTATGCAAGATTAGCCCACTGGGCTATAGGAGACACTGCAAATATGAAGCCAGGTCTGTGCAGGGAGGAAATGGCCGCCAGAGTGAAACTCCTCTGGGCTATGCGATAAAATCTATATAGTGGATAACTGGATTAGTGCTGAGCCACTCTGACTATATCACATTCTCCTCAGCACCATGTGCATTAAACTCACATAAATGCCTATTACACTATAACAGTGGCCGGGGAGCGGAGAATGCTGAGCCCGCTGTACAGAGCAGGAGTTAGCTCCGCCCCCCGGCTATGGCGCCTTATTGCAAAACTAAGCGGGAAGCGAGCTGTACCCTCCGCTGGGCCTGCGAGTCACCGCCGGGGAGCGCTGAGCGCTGAGCCCGCTATACAGCGCTAGTAGAGCCCTGTATCTGCTAGCCGCCGCCGGGGAGTGTTGCGCTGAACAGAGCGCGAGTCGCCGCCTGGGAGCAGGGAGCGCTGAGCTCGCTCTACAGAGCGGGACTTAGCTCCGCCCCCTCCGTACAAGGCGCCAAATTTAAACATTGCTTTGCGCTCGAGCGGGATCCCTGTGCCGGCTCTGTGAGTCGCGCTGAGTGGGTGCGGGGGGTGCGGGGAGCTGGGGGAGCAGAGGGTTATCAGAATGACACACACCCGTTTTTCAGTCAGGGTTGTATAAACACATACTCAGCCTCCCCCAATCATCCTGTCTGTTTCTCCATGAGGAGGACAGGTAAGGATACAATAAAGTACATTACAGCCCCAGAGAGCCCTTCTGGAGTGGGTTGTACAACAATAAACAGATTGCTCTAAAAACATACATAGCCACCACAAATAAAGTATACTTCACTCACCACTGTGTTCTTGGTGGATCGGCCCCGACACACGCCGCACGCAGCGGCGTCCAGCCGGAATCTTCTGTGGTGGGGTGGTCCCGACACAAGCCGCACGCAGCGGTGTCCGACCATTTTTGATACTCACCGCTGCCATGCTGCCGGAATCTTCTGCTGGATGGAGTGGCCGCGACACGCGCCGCACGCAGCGGTGTCCGCCAACTCAGGAGAGCTCAGTGTCTCCCTCAGCCGGGGCCCATCCCTAGCCGCACGCAGCTGCGATGGGACCCCGCCGGCAGCTCCCACGGTGCAGACTGGCAGTGGCAGAGCTGCCAGTCTGTGAGTGTGTGTAAGAAAAATAAAATAATAAAGAAAAAAGAAGAAAATTCTTCAGCTAAACCCAAGTGAACCAGCTACCTCGGGCACTTAACTAAGACTGGCTTGGAGGGGAGATAGTAGGGGAGGAGCTAGCCACAGTGTGAGAATTTTTAAAGTGCCAGCTACCAATACCACCTACTATCTCCCCATTGTAACTACACTCCAGTGGCCCCTAGTGGATGAAGGAGAAATACTTTAAGTTTATTTACCACAAGTAAAAATCACACATAAAAGTTAATTACTCCAGAAAAGGAAGTGGCATCGAATAAGTACAGTAAAATATAGTAATAATATAAGTACTGCAAATGAATATATTTTACTGTACTTGAATGAATATAATTTTGAATATATTTTACTGTATTTTTACAAGCGCTCCTTAATTGTTTAGCTATTTGAACATTAGTTATATTTTATAGAATGTACTTGAGAAATGCTAGCTCGAAGCTGGCCGTTACTATGGGCAACTCCTCCACTCTCTGCTGGATGTGTGCACAGCAATACCCCTTTTACACCAACACGCCGCGTCCGACCCATGACACAGCCAGGCCGGATTACTGGGTAACGCATCCCTTATCTGGCCCTTTCACACCAAACCTAGACCAGGGTGCCCCTGCAATAACCCAGATTCCAGCCACGAGCTGCAGCTGTACAGGGAAGCTTGGTCTGCAGAATATTTCATTATAGAACACCCCAAGTAAAGGGAGATAGCCGTCATGTGACCAGCCAGATGGGAAGAGCCGAGACAGGGCGATAGGGGGGTTTGCACTTTCTGCAGCCAGAGAACGGCCTCGTGCACTGTGTGTAGGGGGCAGGTGACCTAGGCACCGAGATAACCTGCGGACACCACCAGGGGGCGCACAGCGATGCGGTGTCTGAGGAACTCACACAGGGCCAGGAAGGAGTGCGCAGAAGACATGAGCACCAGAGCTCTCCGCAGTATGTCCTTGTTGATGATGTAATTCTTTATGTGGTAGGTATGATGCTCAACACAAAACGTCAGCAGCTCCAGGATCAGTGCCAACAGCTGGGCCGTCTGGAAATCATCTGAGGGGGAACAAGACACACGTCACGCACTTTGCAGATTCCCCCGGATTCAGCGCTTCTGCTGACTAGTGTGACGCTACAACTGGCAAAGGGGGGGGGGGATCAAGTGCACTTGTGCCTTCCACACAAATATACTAGACTGACATTAAAACCAGGCCTTAGGCTGTATTATAAGTCTATGCACACAATGATTTATTACTGACAGCGGACCTTGATGCTGCTAGACGTTGCATCGCATTAGGTGGTAGAACAGCAGGGGGCGAGCAGTGACAATGTACCTGAGCAGCGACCAGCTCTCACCCCCCCCTCCAGAGTAAGCCGGTAAAGCCTAGTGTCCGCCGCGGAGACAGCTGGGAAACTCTGGCCACTAGCTTCCTCCCTCCTAGTGACCGGGCTACACTGACACACAACCCCGATAGTAAGAGCTGTCCTCTGACCTTTGCTGGGCTGCTCCTCTGTAGTGTTGGCCAGTAAGGGGGCAGTAAGGACGTGCATGCAATGTTTGTAGAAGAAACCTAAGAATTCCGTCTTCTCTGTTTTCTAAGAAAACAAATGAAAAGGTTTTAGTTCCTGATAAATGTAACAGGTGATCCTGACACATCAACAGCAGCTACACTGGGCTGGCCATGCATGGAGGATAGTCTGGGAGGATGCAGGGACGACACAAAGCAGATTACTGTACGTATGATAGGGTGGCACAGTACAGAGCAGGGGCCGGGGTGGGCAGCGCAGAGGGAGGCAGGCTGGGGTCGGCAGCGCAGAGGGAGGCAGGGGTCGGCAGCGCAGAGGGAGGCAGGCAGGGGTGGGCAGTGCAGAGCGGGCCAGGCAGCGCAGAGGGAGAGAGGCAGGGGTGGGCAGCGCAGAGGGAGGGAGTCAGGGGTGGGCAGCGCAGAGGGAGGGAGTCAGGGGTGGGCAGCGCAGAGGGAGGGAGTCAGGGGTGGGCAGCGCAGAGGGAGGGAGTCAGGGGTGGGCAGCGCAGAGGGAGGGAGTCAGGGGTGGGCAGCGCAGAGGGAGGCAGGGGTGGGAAGAGCAGAGGGAGGCAGGCAGGGGTGGGCAGAGCAGAGGGAGGCAGGCAGGGGTGGGCAGCGCAGAGGGAGGCAGGCAGGGGTGGGCAGCGCAGAGGGAGGCAGGCAGGGGTGGGCAGCGCAGAGGGAGGCAGGCAGGGGTGGGCAGCGCAGAGGGAGGCAGGCTGGGGTGGGCAGCGCAGAGGGAGGGAGGGAGGGAGGCAGGGGTGGGCAGCGCAGAGTACAGGTGAGAGAGAATGAGAAAGTAATAGAATGGAGACTGAGAAGAAACAAGGATCTGGGTGGTACAGCACAGTAGAGTACATTAACAGGAAAGATGGCAGACTGACCACCATGGTCAGGGCATGAACAGTACATCAGGCAGCAAGAAACAGGATTGGTGAAGTAGCACAGTGGTCAGGCAGATGGAGAGAGGGAATGGGGGTACAGCACTCCAACAGAAAGACATCGGAGGAGACCAAGAGCACAGAATGAGGCACCGATAATGTACAGAGACAGCGCAGAATGAGACACCGATAATGTACAGAGACAGCACAGAACGAGACACCGATAATGTACAGAGACAGCACAGAAAGAGACACCGATAATGTACAGAGACAGCACAGAATGAGACACCGATAATGTACAGAGACAGCACAGAAAGAGACACCGATAATGTACAGAGACAGCACAGAACGAGACACCGATAATGTACAGAAACAGCGCAGAATGACACACCGATAATGTACAGAGACAGCACAGAACGAGACACCGATAATGTACAGAGACAGCACAGAACGAGACACCGATAATGTACAGAAACAGCGCAGAATGAGACACCGATAATGTACAGAGACAGCACAGAAAGAGACACCGATAATGTACAGAGACAGCACAGAACGAGACACCGATAATGTACAGAAACAGCGCAGAATGAGACACTGATAATGTACAGAGACAGCACAGAAAGAGACACCGATAATGTACAGAGACAGCACAGAATGAGACACCGATAATGTACAGAGACAGCACAGAAAGAGACACCGATAATGTACAGAGACAGCACAGAATGAGACACCGATAATGTACAGAGACAGCGCAGAATGAGACACCGATAATGTACAGAGACAGCGCAGAATGAGACACCGATAATGTACAGAGACAGCACAGAAAGAGACACCGATAATGTACAGAGACAGCACAGAAAGAGACACCGATAATGTACAGAGACAGCACAGAAAGAGACACTGATAATGTACAGAGACAGCACAGAATGAGACACCGATAATGTACAGAGACAGCGCAGAATGAGACACCGATAATGTACAGAGACAGCGCAGAATGAGACACCGATAATGTACAGAGACAGCACAGAAAGAGACACCGATAATGTACAGACAGCGCAGAATGAGACACCGATAATGTACAGAGACAGCGCAGAATGAGACACCGATAATGTACAGAGACAGCGCAGAATGAGACACCGATAATGTAGAGAAACAGCGCAGAAAGAGACACCGATAATGTACAGAGACAGCACAGAACGAGACACCGATAATGTACAGAGACAGCGCAGAAAGAGACACCGATAATGTACAGAGACAGCGCAGAATGAGACACCGATAATGTACAGAGACAGCGCAGAAAGAGACACCGATAATGTACAGAGACAGCGCAGAATGAGACACCGATAATGTACAGAGACAGCGCAGAAAGAGACAGAATCAGATCATTTGGATGCAGCGTCTCCTTACACTGGTTGTCGCAAGCATGTTATCTGGATCTACTAAGGTCCGCAGCAGTCCTGTGAGCTGCACAGCGCCTCCCAGCTCAGGGTCTGTGTCACAAATCATGTGCTCAATTATGAGATTAATCAGCAAGATGTCCTAATGAGGAGAGGAAAAACGAAGTATTAGCGTCAGTAATATCACAATTCACTTCTAGACCTGCACACTCTGATCCATGGACACGGAAATGACAGAAAGGGGGATTCCTCTGGTCATCACCATGAAGCGTCATGCTCCCAGTGGCTGGTGCCTAGCACAGTATAAAGTCTGTACCCCCCCCCCCCCCCCCCCTCCCCACCACCACCAGCACCACCACAAGGATGAAGGTGAGGAGATATTTACATCATCGTTCTGCTGAGACTCCTGCATCACAAACTCCCGGACCATGGATGGGTTGTACTCAACCAAGTAGGAGAATATATCGGTGGCTGCACCGCGGACCTGTGTGTCGTCCATACCCTGAGGGGAACACAGAGACATCGTATAAGCGAGTGTGGCAGTCTATGGAGCACAGTCCTGTCAATACTGCACTCCTGATGAAACCCACATATCATGCTACCAGCAATACCTGGCGTTGCCCCTCCTTCCCTCCCTCACCCCCCTCCCTACCTCTTCCCGTCCCTTACCCTTTTCTCTCTCCCCCACCACTCTATCACCGATACTGGTGGGAGGGGCCAGAGATCAGGACTGACCATCATTGCATTCCATGTTATTATATAGAAATGTACTAATCACCTTGTGGATGTTCAGCGATGCTGGGAACAGTGTAACATCACATGGACAGTCATACATATGAAGTGTCCCTATAAAACTGGAGCGACAAGGCTACGCTGACCTTTACGGTAAGTGACTTACTAGAATGACTTCCAGGGCGGGCAGAATACCCATGTTGGACAGTGTCTTGAAGAACGCGTCTCTGTTTTGAGGTTGTAATGTTTGGGAGAAAGCACAGAACTCTTTCAGAAAATTCACCTGAAATGCAAAATGGAAGATTAGCTCCGGCGAGAGTAATTGTGATCACGTAACAAGGTGTTTATGGAATCTGCGTCACCATTACGTTGCTGCCACATACCAGCTCCTGCCTCTTCCCGTCGTCCGTCGCTTCATCTGTGAGGTGCGCAAATAATTCTGTAAGAAATTTTTCATCTTCCTACAGCGGGTGAGAGAATTACAGACAATTACCGGCATATTCAGACATGTAATACCTTTATAGCCTGGCATGTCTAAGCAGACCCTGAGTCGCTATGTGTTGTTGTCGTACAAGAGCTTGCACTTTTATTCAGCACTAGATAAACACCAGGAGCCAAGAAAAGAAAGACGTAATCTAGATTCAGGTGTTTTGGGGTGCAGACTTGCCAGACTCCTAGCTCTTCAAAGTTATATGCCGGTTCATAATTTCATTCATCCCACTCACAGGAGACACAAGGTACGAGCAGAGAGCGGGACCATGTAAAGCCAGGAAATAGGACTTCTCCACTGAGGAGCGTAGTGAGGGAGCGCGGCAGTGACATAGAGACGCAGGGCTACGCCGGAGACGCTTACAGAACCAATGACTTGTATTGGTCAATATAAAGATGTGCTGAACACCCTAATCTGTCTTTGGATAGCTATCGCCCCGTTCATATAATGACCCCATTGCAGTAACAAGCGCCCGTCCTCAGCACATGCTTCCCCTGAAATTGTCTGCACTCCTGTGAAAAGTCATAAGGGCCTGTATTCAATTAGTGCCGTTTTGTTCAACCAGTCGAAAAAAAACTGCACTTTTCCTGCGTTTTCAGGTCGAATTTAAATTCCACCTATTCAATGCCTGTGCCGTTTTTTCGACTGGTTAAAAAATCCGGCACTGGCGAAAACCACGTGTATCGGCGAATTTGCAGCCAATACACGTCTTTTGGCGAATTCGCACATTTGTGGCGCAATTTTCATCCATGTCGATTCGAGAAAGAATTTTTTTTTAAACGGAACGGGTGAAAATGGATTTATAAACAGGCGAAAACGTCCGCAATTGAATACCCTGTGTTGAATTCGTGCCGTTTTTAGACTGCCACTTTATTGAATACTGTCCACTTGTCTATCCTGTCCCCTTCAAAACTGGTAGCACACAGACTAACAGGAGATGAACGCTTACAGTGATAAGTGATGAGCTAGGTATCACATGTAGAACGTTACATGGCAGGGTGCGTAAAGCAGAACATTACAGGATGCAGAGAAATGAGAATACATTGGAACTGAAGCGTCCTCCAGTGTGCGTCCTCCAACATACACTACCGTTCAAACGTTTGGGGTCACCCAGACAATTTCCTGTTTTCCATGGAAACTCACTTTTATTGCAAAATTAATAAAAACATATAGTCAAGACATTGCCAAGGATAGAAATATCGATTTTTATTTTAAATAATAATTTTGTCCTTCAAACTTTGCTTTCGTCAAAGACTGCTCCTTCTGCAGCAATTACAGCATTGCAGACCTCTGGCATTCTAGCTGTTCATTTCTTGAGGTAATCTGAAGAAATGTCACCCCACGCTTCCTGAAGCTCCTCACACAAGTTGGATTGGCTTGATGCATACCATACGGTCAAGCTGCTCCCACAACAGCTCAGTGGGGTGGAGATCTGGTGACTGCGTTGGCCACTCCATTACAGACAGAATACCAGCTGCCTGCTTCTTCCCTAAATCGGTCTTGCATAATTTGGAAGTGTGCTTTGGGGTCGTTGTCCTGTTGTAGGAGGAAATTGGCTCCAATCAAGCGCTGTCCACAGGGTATGTCATGGCGTTGCAAAATGGAGTGATAGCCTTCCTTATTTATAATTCCTTTTACCTTGTACAAATCTCCCACTTTACCAGCACCAAAGCAGCCCCAGACCATCACATTACATCCACCATGCTTGACAGATGGCGTCAGGTACTCTTCCAGCATCTTTTCACTTGTTCTGCGTCTCACAAATGTTCTTCTGTGTGATCCAAACACCTCAAACTTCGATTCGTCTGTCCATAACACTTTTTTCCAATCTTCCTCTGTCCAATGTCTGTGTTCTTTTGCCCATATTAATCTTTTCCTTTTATTGGCCAGTCTCAAATATGGCTTTTTCTTTGTCACTCTGCCTAGAAGTCCAGCATCCCGGAGTCTCCTCTTCACTGTAGACGTTGACACTGGCGTTTTGCGGGTACCATTTAATGAAGCTGCCAGTTGAGGACATGTGAGGCGTATAATTCTCAAACTAGAGACTCTGATGTGCTTGTCTTCTTGCTCAGTTGTGCACCAGGGGCTCCCACTTCTCTTTCTACTCTGGATAGAGCCTGTTTGTGCTGTTCTCTGAAGGGAGTAGTACACACCGTTGTAGGAAATGTTCAGTGTCTTGGCAATGTCTCACATGGAATAGCAGTCATTTCTAAGAACAAGGATAGACTGTCGAGTTTCACGTGAAAGTTCTATTTTTCTGGCCATTTTGAGAGTATAATCAAACCCACAAATGTGATGCTCCAGATACTCAACTAGCTGAAAGGAAGGCCAGTGTTATAGCTTCTCTAACGAGCAAACCCGTTTACAGCTGTGCTAACATAATTGCACAAGGGTTTTCTAATCATCCATTAGTCTTCCACCGCAATAAGCAAACACAATGTACCAATGTAGAACAGTGGAGTGATGATGGTTGCTGGAAATGGGCCTCTATACACCTCTGTAGATATTCAATTAAAAAACAGACGTTTGCAGCTAGTATAGTCATTTACCACATTAACAATGTATAGAGTATTTCTGATCAATGTAATGTTATCTTCATTGAAAAAAACAGTGCTTTACTTAAAAAATCGGCAGTGGACCCCAACAGGTATTGCCACACGCGGTGGTTCTACTACTAGTATGCAGGGGTTGAATACATATGGGAGCAATATTTTATTTTTTAAATAATGAATGTACTTCCAGAGCCTACTGGTCCCCAGTAATCCTGTCAGGAAGAATCTGTGTAACGCCAGGTAATCCCGACGGAGGCTGCTGATTGATAAATGCTCTGATCAGATGGAGTGAATATCAATCATTGCACACCCATACATACGGAGCACTTTGTTGCCCATTGTGCACTTTCCATTCACCTGGGAGCTGGACGACGGGAACAATGTAGTGTTGTGCAACGCTCGCTATCTCATTCCCCCAATCTGAGCCTTGCAATTATAGGCCATTTCAGCTATTCTGTAGACTTTCTAAGGGGTTGAATACTTTTGCAAGTCACTGCATGCAATAGTGCCTGATCTATATTAACTGCATAAGGCCCTGTCTGGCAGTACAGACCGTACACCCGCACTGGAAGGGTATGTACAAATGAGCAGCTGTATGACAGTTAGTAGCCGTGAAAGTGCTGCTTTGCTCATGTGTCTATGTACTGTGCAATGGGCGCTGCGGATCCCCTGTGGCGCCATATAAATAAAGGATAATAATAATTATACTAGTTGCAGCACAGACAGCGGATGAAGCTTGATGAGTTTCTGCTCTATTTGGGAAGAAAGTCAGCACGGAACGTAGCGATAGTGAATAATGAAAACTTTTACATGAAGTTCTTGATTCTGGGTCCATTAGGAGACCCTGGAAACACTGGTGTATAGAGGCAGCAGTGTGAATTTACCTAACAAAATCCCAACAGAACCAGAGGGAACAGAATGAGAGAACAAGATCCTCCAACAAACAGGAACGAGGACAGTACAGACCGGGATAACTGGGGTACACTGGAGGTAAAATAAAGTAATAATCCCCAAAATCCCATTCTTTCTCATTCACGTGGGGATCCTGCAAACACTTACAGGAGGGTCTGCTCACACGACGAGCTGCACATCCCCGCACACCCAAAACTGTTCCATCTGTAGAATGTAGTGAACGTGGGTAATGGAGACCGGGTGGGCACCCAACACATGGTCAGCCAAGGTTCTGTGCCACCCAGAAAGCACTCACCCAGCTGTTAAACTGTGCCATGATCAGACCCACCTTCACCAGTGTAAGCCTGACGAAGTACTAATGTAATCCACCTGGCTACGTCCTGCTATGCCAGCCTCTCCTGTGGGCACTGTAAATTACTGTCTGGGTCAACCATCCCATTCTCTCCACGGGTCCTAAGGACATAGGTCCTTGCAGCTCTGACATCCGTCCACAGACTTACGCTGCCCTAAGGCGTGTTGCGCGGCTAAACACAGTCTGTTTGGGCGCGACGTGTGATATGCATGGGCACTCATACAACAAGTGAATAGTGACAACTGATCGGGCGTCTAAACAGTCACATTTAGATGGGACAATTAGACGGCCATAACAACTGAATTCCCCCCTAAGAGTGTACATTTTTCTCCTAAGCATCACTTATGACCACCCACCCCATATATTATGGTTATATATAAACTGTTGAATTTCAGCTTTTTGTGTGTGTGTGTGTGTGTGTGTGTGTGTCTTTATACTTCTAGAAATGAACATGAAGTGTAACATGAGCCACAGATGGAATGACCCATACAGCTATTGTAATGCTCGCCCTGCAGCCTCGGGCGAGACGGTAAGCCGGCACTTCCATCTGGAGAGTGCACCGAGTGGCAGAGTTACCGGTTAGGGGAAAGTTATTGTGTCCCCATAAACTTTCATGGTGTGGAGCCACGGAAGGGAAATATTGTCATTATGCACTTAAGGTAACTGCATATTATTATTATTACCAGTTATTTATATAGCGCACACATATTCCGCAGCGCTGTACAGAGCATATTCAGCCACTCACATCACTCCCTGCCCCAGTGGAGCTTACACTCTATGGGGTTGATTCAATTCGGCAACTTATGAATAGCGCCGGGAATTAGCTCCCGACGCTATTCAATTCAGCTGCTAGTTACCAGCAATTGTCGGGAATTCTTCTCTCATCCCCAGGGGGTGAGAGAAGAAAACAGACAAAAGTGCTGCCACGCGGCTGATTCTGTCGGGAATCAGCATCGCCGCGGGTAGTTAAGTCGGAGAATGCCCGTTCTCCCGACAAAACTACCTGTTAAGTCGGCGAGAACGGGCTTTCGCCAACTTAACTTTTGCTGAATTGAATAGCGTCGGGAGCTAATTCCCGGCGCTATTCATAAGTTGCCGAATTGAATCGACCCCTATATTCTCTACCACATGTACACGCACACACTAGGATTAATTTTTGTCAGGAGCCAATTAACCTACAGTATATAAACACACAGAAAAGAAAGCCGTATTCTGGGTGCACCGAGAACCTCACAATTGGTCAATAAGTATAAGAATATATCTTTATTAATTACCGTTTAAAATTATAATTTAATAAATTTAAACAAATTGCTGGTTAGTGAAATTTTATTTTTTGTACTTTATGTTCCCTTTCTCGAGAATCGTCCTTTTAAAATGTCCTGTACGTCTGAGGAAGCCATACGGTGATTATATTACTGTATGACCCGCATACCATAGAATTGATTGTGTGGCATTCGCCCTGATGCGGACAGAATAATTTGGCCCAGCACTTTCAGCCGGTAAAAATCTTTGCCCCTATACGGCACCTCTATACCCCTGTGATGCCAGTGTCCCACACGGAGGCAAGAGATACAATATTGTGAGATCTGATGAAACGTCTTGTGAACACATTGCAGAGCCCATTCTACTGCCAGCTGAAAGTATAAACCCCCATTCAGAAAAAGCTTCCATGTACCAATACGGAAACCAGTTACGATGTTGGCAAATTAAATAATTTTGCAGAATTCTACGGACTGGCTGCAATAATTCTTGTTACTTAAAAATATAAACTTCTGCCGGAAATCACCAAACGCCGTGTAGCTGCCATCTTGCAGATATCTTAGTAAATGAACACCTTCCCCAATAACATCTGTAGCAGGAGAACAAACACTGCAAGAGCCAGTACTCGGCACCGTGACTGGGGAATGGCGGCTAGGGCGAGTTGTGTGGCGGTATCCTATTGCCGGTGGCGATTTTAGCACAATGGTATTAATGGCTATCCAATTATAGCCCGTTTTTACTGTGCGGTAAATGACCCGTTTTCGGGCGATAAGACATGAGATGCAGCATAAATTCAAAGGCCCATGTGTTATCGCAGAAAAACGGGTCTCCATTATTATCCTTTATTTATATGGCGAAACCTGGGATCTGCAGCGCCAAACTACAGAGTACATAAATAATCAAAACAGGAAAACAGCGACTTGCCTTTGAAGACAATATAGGACAAGTACAGGGTAACTAAGCATAACTACACCAGTAGACCACATAGAGATAAGTATCAGGGGCAGAAATCAGGATTTTGGTACTTACCGATAAATCCCTTTCTCCGATTCCACAGGGGCCACTGGAGTGTAGTTACAATGGGGAGATAGTTGGTAGTATTGGGAGCTGGCACTTTAAAAATTCTCACACTGTGGCTAGCTCCTCCCCTACTATCTCCCCTCCAAGCCAGTCTACGTTAAACTGTGCCCGAGGAGAGCTGTAGTAACCAAACCGTAAGGCAGAGGAGGTTAGTGACGCCCTGTAAACCAGGCGAACACAAACTAAACCTGGAACGGAAGCTGACAAAAACCAGGCTAGCCGGAACCCAACAAGCAGTCATATGGTGATCTGCAAACCGTTAATCAAACAAAAATCAGGAGAAACAGCGCTGGGCGGGCGTCCAGTGGCCCCTGTGGAATCGGAGAAAGGGATTTATCGGTAAGTACCAAAATCCTGATTTCTCCTTCATCCACTAGGGGCCACTGGAGTGTAGTTACAATGGGGACGTCCCAGAGCTCCCAAAAACGGGTGGGAAAGCGCTGAGAGTCCTGTAAAGACTGCTCGGCCAAACAGTGATGCAGAGGCCGTAAAAGTGTCAAACTTGTAGAATTTGACAAAACGAATGTCGGTTTGACCAAGTATCCGCCCGACAAAATATTCATGGAGACCCCGCGGGCGGCTGCCCATGAAGGTCTTACAATGCGCGTAAAGCGCGCTGAAATGGAAAACGGAGGCTCCCTAGTAACCGCCAAGAAGACTGTCTGATGATCAGATGTATACCACTGTCCAGCCTATGCTGGGACCCCGGCTATTTAGTACGGGAGCATCGTACAGAGCAAAGAAGAAAAACACTTCATCGAATAGCCTGAGACCTCTGTAGAGAGAGTTGGCGAGCCCTGACAACATTCAGAGAGGATTGAAAAACACTAGTGTCAGATTTATATGAAAAATGGACATCCCCTCTGGAAGAAACGACCGCTGAAGCCGAAGCACAGCCAGAGGAGTTGCCAATAGAGTACTCCCTGAACAAGAGGCCGAACTTACTGCCGCTAGGCTAATATCATTTGGAAGAAAAGCGAAAAAGGCAGAGACCTAAAATTCCGGTCAGTGTGGTTTGAAGCGCAGCGGAGCAAAAACCTCCCAGAGAAACCAAAGATGAATGGTAACTGGAAGAAGGGGGAAAAACCCCTTTTTTCCTTATTATGTCCTATAAAGTTTTCCAAAAGTGGCAAAATCGAGAAGAGGTAACAGACTTTTAGCCTACAGCACCTGGTATTCCCAGGCGGTCTCCCATCCAAGTACTAACCAGGCCTGACCCTGCTTAGCTTCCAAGATCAGACGAGATCGGGCGTGTTCAGGGTGGTGTGGCCGTAGGCTCTGAAGTCGGGGCCCAGTAGGCCTAACCGAACTAGGGAACTCCTCCCTTCTGAGGTGTCGTGAACAGTCACACGGGTCAATGAAACCAGTGTAAGATTGAACAAGGAGAAAAAAGGAGCCTGTTGAAGTAGACAGTCCAGTCGAGGTAGGAGCCACGGCTCCTCTACTGACAACAGGCGTATCTGTATCTTCAAGTCATGCGTGGCCCAACCAGCGCCACCGAGAGGACTAGCACGCATAATCCCCTCCTGTGTTACTGAACATGAAGTAGAAATAGAAAAGGAGGCAGGATAGAATAACCAGAAAACTCCCCGGAGCCGAGGGCCTCCACGGCTACTGCCGCCAGAGCTCACGTCCGAGAGTAATAAAGGGTTAAAGAGTCAGTCAGAACGCCCTGAGGTCGATCCGAAATCTCCGCCCACAGCTGACCAGCTGACAAAACTCCGGGGCATGTTCCCTCACCCAGGAGTCTGACCTGGTGGCTTGATCTGGAAACAAGATTGTTGTCCCCCGCTCCGAGAGGAATGGAGGCGACCCTTCATTGCGTCGCAACTTGACTGAAGTAATAGAGTCTCTGGTGCCGAGGAATGAAAAGAACCTCTGACGGACCGTGTTGAGAAACGTCTATGCGGAGCATAAATTGGATCTGTGTCGAATCCGAAACTCCTGGATCCTCCGGATATTCAGAAGCCACGTAATGTACAGAGTGGGATAGTAGCAGTAAATTGTCCCATTAGGGAAACAACGTCACCCACTGCCCTTGAAAAAGAGTTATTCTGTGATCTTCCTAAACTCTGTGGGAGCGGAAGAGAGAAGAGGAAAGGACTGACAGTGAAAATGAGAATCCTGTTAAGGGGGAATCTGAGAAAAGCCTGTCCAACGGAAATCAGTAAACAGGTATCTCTGAAGACAAGGGACACGTAAAACTCCCTTTCTTGTTCCAACTAGCAATCACAGACTAAAAGGATTGTAAGGCCAGAATAGGCCTGTCCGAGCCACTTGGCTTCGGAACGTGAAAAGAAAACAAAGGCCTGAGAACTGTCCTAATTCAAATGATATGTGAAAAACAGGGATCAACACCCTTTGCGGTTAGAAACCTATGGAGCGCAGCCTGCAGTATGACTTTCTTGTCATCGTAAATCGGCCGACCCATGCCGAGGGACTCCTGAGACGGTTGTAACCGCCCAAGCCTTCTCCCATCGACCTGCGCCTACCCTGGGACCCTCCAGGTGGTAGGAAAGTCTGTGTAATGGGTGTATAGGATGACATTAAATCAAACTGGACCGAGGATGTTGAACCTCTGCTTCAGCCTTTTTACCCTGAGAACCCCTGGCGACGAAGATATCACCCGTGTGGAGTCGAAAGCCTGAAAAGGCACGGAAAAAACTAAAGGAAAGACCAGTAAAGGTCTGTCTTGGAACTGGGGCAGTAGTAGGAGAAAGCAAAATGGACCTACCTCCAATGGTTCAAGAAATCCTGCAGAAAGTTCCTTCCCCAGAACCATCTGCCCCGTAGGATTTCCTGTTCCTCTGTCACTGTCGCAGCCCCAGAGGTCGTCGGGTTAAGACAGCCCAAGCGAAGATGCAGGGTCCGAGTCTGTAGACGTGGAGACCTCCAAAGAACAAAGCAGAATCGTGATTCTGACCTGTACCAAAGTATCAATTGATCCTGATGCGAAGCATCCTGTAACCTAGAGGACAATCGTTCCCCAACCTACCTGCTCCGGACACGGTATAACCGCGCTGCCGCATATGTCGATGGATCCCTGAGCAAGGTTGCCTCAGGAAAACGGCGGCTTGTTGGACTGACGATACATCGAGGGGTATACCCTAGAGAGGTTCTGATACCATCTCCTGCCATCTGCGGGGAAAGGATAGGAAAACAAACATTGTTTGATACCTGATACTGTGTATTCGGGTGTCTGTCGGCCGCCTACCAGAGCCTGCCCAGCTCATCCGAAACTGGACCAGTCGCTGTCATTTCGTCATTGGCGTGGAACCTTGATGGACTTGACGTGTCCTCCTCCTTTACCTGCAGTATCAGATGAACTGCTGTATAATGTACCTGGATATTCTGAGACACTGGTTCAGATCCACAGAAAACAGACATCCGTAATGTATGGAATGTTAGCAAGGTTCCCTTTTGGAAAGGTGAAATGACGTACAATCTGGTTAACAGTGACATTACCTGTATAATCTGAGCTGTTCAAACAGGAGTGTCCTGCAGGTGTGCGGAGGGCTAAGCAGATGGCTCCACCGCATACTTCACACCTAAGAGGGAATTCTTCGACTATCCCAGGTGAGACAAACGACAGGAGAAAAGGTGGGTTAAATAAACACAGCCCTATGCAAGGTCTGCACTATAATGTGTGACCGACCCGATTCAAATAAACTTTCTGGAGCAGCGGAGACCTGAACCAGTAGCGCTGCGCAGTGGGACATGAGTCTTAGCCCTAGGCTTTAGGAGCTCTCCTTAAAGTTTTGTTTGGATTCAAACCCCTGTTCAGATACCCTTACTAGCGTATTGAGCCACAGCGCTATTTGTCTGATGCCTTACACACATTCCCCAATTACAAATAGCATTAGTAACTAGTGACACCAAGGAATAATAAAGGGAAGGCAACACCCCGCCCTGTATTTAGTGTACCGCTAATTAAGGTGCACCAGACGTTTCTCGGAGGTTCCGCTGGCTTTTCAAAATGGTGACCAGCCTGTGAGAAAAGATGGGGGAAAATGTTATGTGGCAAGGTGGGATATTCTGTTATTAGAAAACATTGCGGAAGTGTTTCTTTTATCCCCTATATATGGTATTGTATGGATATATCTATATACATACCCACACACTTAAAATAAAAAAAAATATATATATATATATATATATATATATATATATATATATATATATATACACACACACACACACACACACACACAAACATAATTATATATGTATATATACACACACACCACCGTGAAACCCACCGGGTAGATAAATACTATCTATGTGAACCCAATAGGGTAGATAAATACTGTGTATTTGTAGGTAAATAAATACTGCACAGTAGATTATTAAATTATTAATGAGCTGAGTCCCAGCTCCTGTAATAGAGCAGATTTCCTGATTTGCATGTAGGGAAATGCTGGGTAGAGGACTCTACTGCAGGAGGAATGTATCTATATTTCAGCAGCATGAAGTATCGAAAAGTTACAAACTCCAGAGCCAGGGTCTGTTGCCTAGCGACAGTGAGACCTGGGAGCCCGCTGAGTAAAGCGGGTTATAAGCCTTTACTCACCCCTCCTTGCAAAGAAATCCTCCCTGCACAGCCAGGAGAGGAATGAGTCTTCAGTGCGAGCACACACTGGAGCGGCGTGCTGCAGCGGCGCGGGGAGCGGAGAGAGCCCGCCGTACAGAGCGGGAGTTAGCTCCGCCCCCCCTGCCTCGGCGCGCAAATGTTATCCCCCGGCCGCCTTGCTGCGGTCGGAGTAAATGTAACCCACTGTTTGTTGCTGCCGTCTGCATATTGTAATATATGCTGCGGCCGGGGATCGGTGCTGAGAGTCTGAGCCCGCCGGACGGAGCGGGAGTTAGCTCCGCCCCTCTGCTCCGGCGCCACTTATACTTTAAAATCAGTTTTTGACCCGGCTGCCTGTAAGCTTGTCTGTGCAGCCGTGTAAATGTTTATGACCCGGCTATCACCCGGCTGAAGAGCACTGAGCCCGCTTACAGAGCGGGCTGAAGCTCCGCCCCCCACATAATGGCGCCAAGTGTGGCTCTTTCTGCTGCAGTCTGGTCATCTATTCACTGAGCTACCGCAGCCATATAGATTTCAAACACTGTTCTTTAAGATAGAGTGGGACTTGAACCCAGGACAACTGGTTGTAAGTCAGAGGCTCTCACCGCCAGGCTAAATCCTGGGTGGATTAGAAACACAGTAAAGACCATCACATCTAAGAGTCTCACTCTGTAAAATCACCCATCAGTCTGGAGGGGGGGGAGAGGGGGGGGGGGGGGGGGGAGATTGTACTCACCGCTGTCCTTCTGATGGAGTGGCTCCAACACGCGCCGCACGCAGCGGTGTCCGGCCGGAATCTTCTGTGATGGAGTGGTCCCGACACAAGCCGCACGCAGCGGTGTCCGACCATTTTTTATACTCACCGCTGCCATGCTGCCGGAATCTTCTGCTGGATGGAGTGGCCGCGACACGCGCCGCACGCAGCGGTGTCCGCCAACTCAGGAGAGCTCAGTGTCTCCCTCAGCCGGGGCCCATCCCTAGCCGCACGCAGCTGCGATGGGACCCCGCCGGCAGCTCCCGCGGTGCAGACTGGCAGTGGCAGAGCTGCCAGTCTGTGAGAGAAAAATAAAATAATAAAGAAAAAATAAAAATTTCTTCAGCTAAACCCAAGTGAACCAGCTCCCTCGGGCACTTAACTAAGACTGGCTTGGAGGGGAGATAGTAGGGGAGGAGCTAGCCACAGTGTGAGAATTTTTAAAGTGCCAGCTCCCAATACTACCAACTATCTCCCCATTGTAACTACACTCCAGTGGCCCCTAGTGGATGAAGGAGAAAACCGCAGGATTTGGTGCAGTTGAAGATCATTAAAGTAAGAAAGGGATAAGCACACGAGGGAAGAGGGCCCTGCTCGTGAGAGCTTACATTCTAATGGGCTGATTATCGGTAATTCTGCTTTCTGATAAATGATGACAGCTGGGGTTAATTGGATAGCAACTGGGGAATCCATTAGCTGTGGGAATTTACCGCGGTCAATAGGATCCCCCCAAAGTATTCAGCCGACCACTTCAGACACAAGGCCTTACTGAAAGAATCTGAAGCTGCTACAGTGATCGTAGTCTAAATAGGGAAACTCATTTTTCCTGATGAACCACGCGGCACATTACATAAAAATACACAATGGGTTCCTGTAACATCGCACAATGATTACACTTCATAGTGTGTAACAAATCTATCAGCTCCTGACTGTCCTTTCTCAAACACAGCCTGTAACATGACAGTATTGGTTAGTACTTTATCTCTCTCCAAGCTCTGATACATATGCGTCTGGACATAGGTCATTGTGCAGGTACCATATACAGCAGTACAGTAATAGCGGATCCCTCTGCAGAGAGGCACGGGCAGAACATGCAGCGGATAAAGCGCACTTACCTGTAACATCCCAACTATCTCCACTTTGTTAAAAAATATGAAGGAGTGGAGCGTAGACAACATGTTTTCCTCGAAGACGGAGGGGGTGGGTAACACCACGTCCTGTATGTACTGCACTCTATAGGTCTGGTGTATTTTCTGCTTCAGTTCAGGGTCCGATATTGGAATCACCTCCTTAAACTTTGCGGTTTTTGTAAGAAACTCCCGGTGTTTGCGCTCCGTGGACAAGGTGGGGTCGTACTCCAGGCAGCCAATGATGTCCATGATGCAGTCTTCAGAAAACATGACTTCAAAGAGTGCAGTTCGGTTTAAGAGGAAGATGCCCTTGACAATTTCATACAAGTGGTGTAATCCTTCAACGTTCTCCAAGTCTTCACACACGTGGAAAAGTTCAAGGAGTTTCTTGATGTAGCCCTCATTTTCCAGGGCCAACGCCAGTTTCTCACGCCGAAGCGGAGATGGTAACGAGGATGCCACGACCTCAGCGATCTCTTCCAGCCGCCCAAGTTCACAGGATGGCAGCTCCAAGCCTGGGGAGGACATATCCTCAAATCGCTCCTCTTCCGACTCATCAACCAGGTCCTGAGTGATGTCCACGGACGGGTCTTTCCCCTGGACCTGGAGGAAGGGCCGGCACATTAGTTACTGGAGGACTGGCATTATCACCATAACAATCAGTGTATGGCCTGTACACATCTGTATGGCAGAGACACACATACATGCAAGATGACAACTGTGATACAGTACACCGAGGTCTACACTGGTTTCTGCCATAAAGAGTGTTTCATTTAGCTTTAGACATGAGGTGCTATGCTCACAATGGAGACCCCATATAATGTCCACAACGCCATCACCTAAACGCTAATCTAGATGTTTTACTATGACATTTGTTAATTAGCATAAAGAATATAACCATACATTTACAGACAGACACACAAACAGACAGACACACAAACAGACACAGTGATCGCGCGGAGCTAAAAAAAAATTGTGGTTCCCAGGGAGCCATTACTTTAAAAAATATTGGGGTCCTACTCCACTGACTCCACTGATTCTGGGTCCCATCACATATAATGTGGAGAACAGCTGGGGGTAAGGGCAGACAGTGCTGGGGGTAGGGTGGGGTAAGTGCAGACAGGAGCTGGGGCCGTAGTCGGGGTGACAGGCGGCAGATAGTGGGTGACTCGGGAGACACTGGGTGACAGTTGACAGAGGGAACTGTATGAGATCAGACAGGAAGGGCAGGGTGATACCCTCTGTGGGGCACCTTGTTCTAAAATTTATTCAATACTGCTCAGCATCCAGGAGGTGTTCCCGGGTCCAGTATGAAATGCCGGCACTGGGCATCCAGGCAGTCACTGACACATGGGAAGGAGCGGAGGGGGTACAGTACACCGACACATGGGAGGGAGCGGAGGGGGTACAGTACACCGACACATGGGAGGGAGCGGAGGGGGTACAGTACACCGACACATGGGAGGGAGCGGAGGGGGTACAGTACACCGACACATGGGAGGGAGCGGAGGGGGTACAGTACACCGACACATGGGAGGGAGCGGAGGGGGTACAGTACACCGACACATGGGAGGGAGCGGAGGGGGTACAGTACACCGACACATGGGAGGGAGCGGAGGGGGTACAGTACACAGACACATGGGAGGGAGCGGAGGGGGTACAGTACACAGACACATGGGAGGGAGCGGAGGGGGTACAGTACACAGACACATGGGAGGGAGCGGAGGGGGTACAGTACACCGACACATGGGAGGGAGCGGAGGGGGTACAGTACACCGACACATGGGAGGGAGCGGAGGGGGTACAGTACACCGACACATGGGAGGGAGCGGAGGGGGTACAGTACACCGACACATGGGAGGGAGCGGAGGGGGTACAGTACACCGACACATGGGAGGGAGCGGAGGGGGTACAGTACACCGACACATGGGAGGGAGCGGAGGGGGTACAGTACACAGACACATGGGAGGGAGCGGAGGGGGTACAGTACACCGACACATGGGAGGGAGCGGAGGGGGTACAGTACACCGACACATGGGAGGGAGCAGAGGGGGTACAGTACACCGACACATGGGAGGGAGCGGAGGGGGTACAGTACACAGACACATGGGAGGGAGCGGAGGGGGTACAGTACACAGACACATGGGAGGGAGCGGAGGGGGTACAGTACACCGACACATGGGAGGGAGCGGAGGGGGTACAGTACACCGACACATGGGAGGGAGCGGAGGGGGGGGCAGTACACCGACACATGGGAGGAAGCGGAGGGGGGGGCAGTACACCGACACATGGGAGGGAGCGGAGGGGATACAGTACACCGACACATGGGAGGGAGCGGAGGGGGTACAGTACACAGACACATGGAAGGGAGCGGAGGGGGTACAGTACACCGACACATGGGAGGGAGCGGAGGGGGTACAGTACACCGACACATGGGAGGGAGCGGAGGGGGGGCAGTACACCGACACATGGGAGGAAGCGGAGGGGGGGCAGTACACCGACACATGGGAGGGAGCGGAGGGGGGGGGGCAGTACACCGACACATGGGAGGGAGCGTAGGGGGTACAGTACACCGACACATGGGAGGGAGCGGAGGGGGGGCAGTACACCGACACATGGGAGGGAGGGGGGTGGGGCAGTACACAGACACATGGGAGGTAGAGGGGGCAGTACACCAACACATAGGAGGGAGAGGGGGGGGGGGGGGGGGGCAGTACACCGACACATGGGAGGGAGGCGGGTGGGGCAGTACACCGACACATGGGAGGTAGAGGGGGGGGGGGGGGGCAGTACACAAACACATAGGAGGGAGAGGGGGTCAGTACACCAACACATGGGAGGGAGAGGGGGATACAGTACACCGACATATAGGAGGGAGGGGGGGACGGCAGTACACCGACACATGGGAGGGAGGGGGCGGTACAGTACATCAACACATGGGAGGGAGAGGGGGGGGCAGTACACTGATACATTGGAGGGAGAGGGGGGGGCAGTACACTGACACATGGGAGGGAGAGGGGGGGGGCAGTACACAGACACATTGGAGGGAGAGGGGGGGGCAGTACACAGACACATGGGAGGGAGAGAGGGGGAGCAGTACACTGATACATTGGAGGGAGAGGGGGGGGCAGTACACTGACACATGGGAGGGAGAGGGGGGGGGGGCAGTACACAGACACATTGGAGGGAGAGGGGGGGGGGCAGTACACTGACACATGGGAGGGAGAGGGGGGGGCAGTACACAGACACATGGGAGGGAGAGAGGGGGAGCAGTACACTGATACATGGGAGGGAGAGGGGGGGGCAGCACACAGACACATGGGAGGGAGAGAGGGGGAGCAGTACACTGATACACGGGAGGGAGAGGGGGGGGCAGTACACTGACACATGGGAGGGAGAGAGGGGGGGGCAGCACACAGACACATGGGAGGGAGAGAGGGGGAGCAGTACACTGATACACGGGAGGGAGAGGGGGGGGCAGTACACTGACACATGGGAGGGAGAGAGGGGGGGGCAGTACACTGACACATTGGAGGGAGAGGGGGGGGCAGTACACCGACACATGGGAGGGAGAGGGGGGGGCAGTACACAGACACATGGGAGGGAGAGAGGGGGAGCAGTACACTGATACATGGGAGGGAGAGGGGGGGGCAGCACACAGACACATGGGAGGGAGAGAGGGGGGGCAGTACACTGACACATGGGAGGGAGAGGGGGGGGGGGGCAGTACACTGACACATGGGAGGGAGAGAGGGGGGGGCAGTACACTGACACATGGGAGGGAGGGGGGGGGGCAGTACACTGACACATTGGAGGGAGAGAAGGGGGGGCAGTACACTGACACATGGGAGGGAGAGAGGGGGGGGCAGTACACCGACACATGGGAGGGAGCGGAGGGGGTACAGTACACCGACACATGGGAGGGAGCGGAGGGGGTACAGTACACAGACACATGGGAGGGAGCGGAGGGGGTACAGTACACCGACACATGGGAGGGAGCGGAGGGGGTACAGTACACCGACACATGGGAGGGAGCGGAGGGGGGGCAGTACACCAACACATGGGAGGAAGCGGAGGGGGGGCAGTACACCGACACATGGGAGGGAGCGGAGGGGGGGGGGGGGGGAGTACACCGACACATGGGAGGGAGCGTAGGGGGTACAGTACACCGACACATGGGAGGGAGCGGAGGGGGGGCAGTACACCGACACATGGGAGGGAGGGGGGTGGGGCAGTACACAGACACATGGGAGGTAGAGGGGGCAGTACACCAACACATAGGAGGGAGAGGGAGGGGGGGGGCAGTACACCGACACATGGGAGGGAGGCGGGTGGGGCAGTACACCGACACATGGGAGGTAGAGGGGGGGGGGGGGGCAGTACACAAACACATAGGAGGGAGAGGGGGTCAGTACACCGACACATGGGAGGGAGAGGGGGATACAGTACACCGACATATAGGAGGGAGGGGGGGACGGCAGTACACCGACACATGGGAGGGAGGGGGCGGTACAGTACATCATCACATGGGAGGGAGAGGGGGGGGGCAGTACACTGATACATTGGAGGGAGAGGGGGGGGGCAGTACACTGACACATGGGAGGGAGAGGGGGGGGGGCAGTACACAGACACATTGGAGGGAGAGGGGGGGGCAGTACACAGACACATGGGAGGGAGAGAGGGGGAGCAGTACACTGATACATGGGAGGGAGAGGGGGGGGGCAGCACACAGACACATGGGAGGGAGAGAGGGGGAGCAGTACACTGATACATGGGAGGGAGAGAGGGGGGGGGGGCAGTACACTGACACATGGGAGGGAGAGAGGGGGGGGGGCAGTACACTGACACATGGGAGGGAGAGAGGGGGGGCAGTACACTGACACATTGGAGGGAGAGAAGGGGGGGCAGTACACTGACACATGGGAGGGAGAGAGGGGGGGCAGTACACTGACACATGGGAGGGAGAGAGGGGGGCAGTACACTGACACATTGGAGGGAGAGAGGGGGGGGCAGTACACTGACACATGGGAGGGAGAGAGGGGGGGCAGTACACCGACACATGGGAGGGAGAGAGGGGGGCAGTACACTGACACATGGGAGGGAGAGAGGGGGGCAGTACACTGACACATTGGAGGGAGAGAGGGGGGGGGGCAGTACACTGACACATGGGAGGGAGAGAGGGGGGGCAGTACACTGACACATGGGAGGGAGAGGGGGGGGCAGTACACTGATACATTGGAGGGAGAGAAGGGGGGGGCAGTACACTGACACATGGGAGGGAGAGGGGGGGGGGCAGTACACTGACACATGGGAGGGAGAGAGGGGGGGGGGGGGGGGCAGTACACTGACACACACTCCCAAGAGCAGGAGACCAGTGGACGGGAGTGTGCAGGCGGTGCTGGTGAGCTCTGGGAGGTAGTGGGGCCGCAGCTCCCCGAAGCAGCAGGACATGTCACTGCAGCCGGCGGGCGTCTCTAGGCTCCCGGTGGGTCCCCCATGGCGGCGGCCCTGCGGATCATGACAGGAGAGGGGGCAGGAGGCTGTGAATCCCTGGGGCCGAGGATGGGAGCTCTGCGAGCACGCGACCCTATGGGTGGGTCTCCCGTGAAGCGCTCCATTGGGATTGGCTAGAGGTTTGGTGATTGATTTCTCCCTTGCCCAGCTGGCTCCTCCTCCATTTTTTCAGACTTCTCTGCAGCCGGGCAAGCGAGACATCAATCACTAAACCTATTGCCAATCCCAGTGGAGCGCGTCCCCGGGGACCCACCCATCCAGAAACAGCGAGTCCCTGGTAATATACGCCATCACTGCAGACAGACAGAATATTAGTGTTCCCAGACCAGGGGCAGGACACGGTGCGCTGCCCCCTAGTTCTCCCCTCATTGTGAATAGATTACCCAGCGGTGATCAGTACCCACACTGCGGCCCATGGCTGAGGATGGCACAGGGCGGGGTGGGGGCATTTAGTCATTTCAAAATCGGGCTGGGTGCGGCGACCCTCTAAAACAGCCTAGTGTGACCGCTATTTATAGATTTATATCTATAACTATATATATATATATATATATATATATATATATATATATATATATATATATATATATATATAGGATTTTAATACCTACCGGTAAATCCTTTTCTCTTAGTCCGTAGAGGATGCTTCAAGAACCATGGGGTATAGACGGGATCCGCAGGAGACATGGGCACACTATAAGACTTTGAATGGGTGTGAACTGGCTCCTCCCCCTATGCCCCTCCTCCAGACTCCAGTTATAGGAACTGTGCCCAGGGAGATGGACATTTCGAGGAAAAGGATTTATTTAATTATTTTAAACTAAGGTGAGATACAGACCAGCTCACACCACTAACACGCCGTACAACATGGTATTCAACAACAACGCATGCAACGGCATGACTAACATCAGCCACAGACTGACTGAACTCAACGCAACATGAGCGTAACTATAACCAAACGGCAGATACAGCCCGCACTGGGACGGGCGCCCAGCATCCTCTACGGACTAAGAGAAAAGGATTTACCGGTAGGTATTAAAAGCCTATTTTCTCATACGTCCTAGAGGATGCTGGGGATGCTTCAAGAACCATGGGGTTTATACCAAAGCTCTAGAACGGGCGGGAGAGTGCAAATGACTCTGCAGCACCGATTGACCAAACAAGAGGTCCTCCTCAGCCAGGGTATCAAACTTGTAAAACTTCGCAAAGGTGTTTGAACCCGACCAAGCAGCAGCTCGGCAAAGTTGTAACGCCGAGACCCCTCGGTCAGCCGCCCAGGATGAGCCCACCTTTCTGGTAGAATGGGCTTTCACCGATTTCGGTAACGGGAATCCTGCCGTAGAATGAGCCTGCTGAATCGTATTACAAATCCAGCGTGCAATAGTCTGCTTAGAAGCAGGAGCCCCAATCTTGTTAGGAGCCCAAAGGACAAACAGAGCTTCTGTTTTCCTAATCTGCGCCGTTCTGGCGACATAGATCTCCAAAGCTCTGACCACATCGAGAGACTTTGACTCCGCCAAGACGTCAGTAGCCACTGGCACCACAATTGGCTGGTTAACATGAAATGATGAAACCACTTTTGTCAGAAATTGCTGACGAGTTCTCAACTCCGCACTATCAGCCTGGAAGATTAAATAGGGGCTTTTGTGAGACAAAGCCACCAACTCAGACACCCGCCTTGCGGACACCAAGGCCAACAACATGACTACTTTCCAAGTAAGGAATTTTAACTCAACCTTGCGCAAAGGTTCAAACCAATGTGATTGCAGGAACTGCAACACCACATTAAGATCCCACGGTGCCACAGGAGGCACAAATGGAGGTTGGATGTGTAGCACGCCTTTCACGAAGGTCTGAACGTTTGGAAGGGAGGCTAATTCTTTCTGAAAAAAGATCGACAAGGCCGAAATCTGTACTTTAATGGAGCCTAACTTTAGGCCCGCATCCACACCTGCTTGCAAAAAATGGAGCAAACGCCCTACGTGAAATTCTTTCGTAGGAGCCTTCTTGGATTCACACCAAGACACATATCTTCTCCAAATACGGTGGTAATGCTTTGCCGTTACTTCTTTTCTAGCCTGAATGAAGAAGTGTGGGAATGACTTCACTGGGAATACCCTTTCGGGCTAGGATTTGGCGTTCAACTGCCACACCGTCAAACGCAGCCACGGTAAGTCTTGATACACGCACGGCCCCTGTTGTAACAGGTCCTCCCGAAGAGGAAGAGGCCAGGGATCTTCTATGAGCAACTCCTGAAAGTCTGGATACCAGGCCCTTCTTGGACAATCCGGAACAATGAGTATCGCCTGAACCCTTGTTCTTCTTATAATTTTTATCACCTTTGGAATGAGTGGAAGTGGAGGGAACACATATACCGAGGGAAACACCCACGGTGTCACTAGGGCGTCCACCGCTATCGCTTGAGGGTCCCCTGACCTGGAACAATAACTCTGAAGTTTCTTGTTGAGGCGGGACGCCATCATGTCTACTTGAGGAATTCCCCAACGACATGTCACTTCTGCAAAGACCTCTTGATGAAGACCCCACTCTCCTGGATGGAGATCGTGTCTGCTGAGGAAGTCTGCTTCCCAGTTGTCCACTCCTGGAATGAAGACTGCTGACAGAGCGCTGGCATGTCTTTCCGCCCAGTGAAGAATCTTCGTGGCCTCGGCCATCGCCGCTCTGCTCCTTGTTCCGCCCTGGCGGTTTATGTACGCCACTGCTGTCACGTTGACTGACTGAATCAAGACAGGCAAACCTCGAAGAAAATGTTCTGCTTGCAGAATGCCGTTGTAAATGGCCCTTAATTCCAGAATGTTTATGTGTAGACAAGCTTCCTGGCTTGACCATTTTCCCTGAAAGTTTCTCCCGTGTGACTGCTCCCCAGCCTCGGAGACTTGCATCTGTGGTCACCAGGATCCAATCCGGAATCCCGAACCTGCGTCCCTCCAGAAGGTGAGAACTGTGCAGCCACCACAGAAGGGAGATTCTGGTCCTGGGAGATAGAATTATTTTCCGCTGCATGTCCGGGTGAGACCCGGACCACTTGTCCAACAGGTCCCACTGAAACACACTGGCATGGAACCTGCCATACGGAATGGCCTCGTAGGCCGCCACCATCTTCCCCAGCAATCGAGTGCAGTGAAGAACTGACACCTTTGCCGGTTTCAGAATCTGTTTTACCATGTTCTGTATTTTTAGAGCCTTTTCCACTGGAAGAAAAACTCTCTGTAATTCTGTATCCAGAATCACACCCAGGAACGACAGCCGTGTCGTCGGATCCAACTGTGATTTTGGCAAATTTAGGAGCCAACCATGTTGTTGCAGAATCGTCAGTGAAAGGGCAACATTCTTCAACAATTGCTCCTTGGATCTCGCCTTTATGAGGAGATCGTCCAAGTACGGGATAATTGTGATTCCCTGCTTGCGCAGGAGCACCATCATTTCCGCCATTACTTTGGCGAAAATCCTCGGAGCCATGGATAGGCCAAACGGCAACGTCTGAAATTGGTAATGACAATCCTGAACAGCAAACCTCAGGTAAGCCTGATGTGGAGGATATATGGGGACATGCAAGTAGGCATCCTTTATGTCGACAGACACCATAAAATCCCCCTCCTCCAGACTGGAGATCACTGCTCGGAGAGATTCCATCTTGAATTTGAATTTTTTTAGAAAGAAATTGAGTGATTTTAGGTTCAGAATCGGTCTGACTGAGCCATCCGGCTTCGGGACCAAGAACAGGCTCGAATAAAAGCCTTCCCCCTGTTGTGACGGGGGTACCGTGACATTTACTTGATTTTGACACAACTTTAGTATCGCAGCACATACTACCTCCCTTTCTAGAAGAGAAGCTGGCAAGGAAGATTTGAAAAATCGGTGAGGGGGCACGTCTTGAAACTCTAATCTGTATCCTTGGGTTACTATTTCTACTATCCAAGGATCCAGGTCCGAGTCCACCCAGACCTGACTGAAAAGTCTGAGACGTGCCCCCACCGGTGCGGACTCCCGCAGCGGAGCCCCAGCGTCATGCGGTGGATTTGGTGGAAGCCGGAGAGGACTTCTGCTCTTGGGAACTTGCCACAGCCTGTGACCTTTTTCCTCTTCCTCTTGCAGCAAGGAAGGAGGACCCTCGTCCTTTTTTGAATTTATTGGGCCGAAAGGACTGCATCTGATAGTGAGGCGTTTTCTTTTGTTGTGCAGGAACATAAGGTAAAAATGAAGACTTACCCGCGGTAGCCGTAGACACCAGGTCAGTGAGGCCGTCACCAAACAGGACACTACTATTAAACGGTAACGACTCCAGCGCCTTCTTAGAGTCAGCGTCAAAATTCCATTGATGAATCCACAATGCTCTCCTTGCTGAGACTGCCATGGCATTGGCCCTTGATCCCAAAAGGCCAATATCCCTTACAGCTTCTTTTAAATATGCTGCAGCGTCCCTGATATGACCCAGAGTCAAAAGCACACTATCCCTGTCCAGGGTATCTATCTGCCCACTTTTCAATAACGCTACTCGCCCATGCCGAAGCAATGGCAGGCCTGAGTAGCGACCCCGTAGTTACAAATGGATTTTAGTGTATTTTCCTGCTTACGATCCGCAGGATCTTTTAGGGTTGCCGTGTCAGGAGACGGAAGCGCCACCTTTTTGGATAGACGCGACAAAGCTTTGTCTACCGTGGGGGTTGACTCCAACTTTTCCCTGTCCCCAAATGGAAACGGATATGCCACTGGAATTCTTTTGGGAACCTGTATCTTCTTGTCAGGATTTTCCCAAGCCTTTTCAAAAAGAGCGTTCAGTTCATGAGAGGGAGGAAACGTTACCTCAGGTTTCTTTCCTTTATACATACAGACCCTAGTATCAGGAACAGCAGGGTCCTCTGTTATATGCAACACTTCATGTACTGAATGCTCTTAGCCAGTTTTGGATTTAATCTGGCATCACTATAGTCGACACTGGAATCAGAGTCCGTGTCGGTATCTGTATCAGCTATCTGGGTAAATGCACGTTTCTGCGACCCCGAAGGGGTCTGAGCTTGTGACAAAGCATCTTCCATGGATTTCCTCCATGTCTGGTTCTTAGACTCAGATCTATCAAATCTCTTAGTCAACCGAGTCACATTTGCATTTAAAACACTCAACATATTTACCCAATCATCCGTCGGCGGTGCCGACACGGTCACTCTCACAGTATTTTCTGTCCCCACTCCAGCCTCCTCCTGGGAAGAGCACTCAGCCTCAGACATGTCGACACACACGTACCGACACCCACAATCACACTGGGGCTATAGGAGACAGACCCACAACAAAGCCTGTAAGAGAGACACAGAGAGAGTTCTGCCAGCTCACAACCCAGCGCCTATCCCAGTACTGAAGCGAGTAAAAAGACTGCCCAGACCCGTTAGCGCTATATATATATATATATATATTTATATATTTTTTATATAAACAATTAGCACCAAATCACTTGTGCCCCCCCCCCCCCCCCCCTGTTACTTGTACAATAGTGTGGGAGGCCAGGCTCAGCATTCTCTGCAGCTTCTGTGAAGAGAAAATGGCACTGGTCAGAGCTGTGAGGGCTAAGCCACACCCCCTACATGGCTCGCTTCAGTCCGGCTTAAATTTTATATTTATACTGGCGGGGGTCCCGTAACTAGTGCCTAGGCACTGTTTTTACTTTTGGCAGTGCCATTTGAGGGTCCAATGCTGCCCAGGGCGCCCCCCCCTGTGCCCTGCACCCTGCAGTGCCGTGTTATGTGTGGGAGCATGGCGCGCTGCGCAGTACCTCAAACGCCATCTTCTGCCGTCACTGAAGTATTCTGATCTTCCTATACTCACCCAGCTTCTTTTTTCTGGCTCTGCGAGGGGGGTGACGGCGCGGCTCCGGGAACAAGTGATCGAATCCTCTGGAGCTAATGGTGTCCAGTAGCCTAAGAAGCAGAGCCCTTGAACTCAGAAGAAGTAGGTCTGCTTCTCTCCCCTCAGTCCCACAATGCAGGGAGCCTGTAGCCAGCAGGTCTCCCTGAAAATAACAAACCTAACAAAGTCTTTTCAGAGAAACTCTGGAGAGCTCCTCAGTGTGCATCCAGTCTCACTGGGCACAGAATCTAACTGGAGTCTGGAGGAGGGGCATAGAGGGAGGAGCCAGTTCCCACCCCCTTTAAAAGTCTTAAAGTGCCCATGTCTTCTGCAGATCCCGTCTATACCCCATAGTTCTTGAAGCATCCCCAGCATCCTCTAGGATGTATGAGAAATATATATATATATATATATATATATATATATATATAAAAGAAGAATTTACTTACCGATAATTCTATTTCTCATAGTCCGTAGTGGATGCTGGGGACTCCGAAAGGACCATGGGGAATAGCGGCTCCGCAGGAGACAGGGCACAAAGTAAAAGCTTTAGGACTAGCTGGTGTGCACTGGCTCCTCCCCCTATGACCCTCCTCCAAGCCTCAGTTAGGATACTGTGCCCGGACGAGCGTACACAATAAGGAAGGATTTTGAATCCCGGGTAAGACTCATTACCAGCCACACCAATCACACCGTACAACTTGTGATCTGAACCCAGTTAACAGCATGATAACAGAAGGAGCCTCTGAAAAGATGGCTCACAACAACAATAACCCGATTTTTGTAACAATAACTATGTACAAGTAATGCAGACAATCCGCACTTGGGATGGGCGCCCAGCATCCACTACGGACTATGAGAAATAGAATTATCGGTAAGTAAATTCTTATTTTCTCTAACGTCCTAGTGGATGCTGGGGACTCCGAAAGGACCATGGGGATTATACCAAAGCTCCCAAACGGGCGGGAGAGTGCGGATGACTCTGCAGCACCGAATGAGAGAACTCCAGGTCCTCCTCAGCCAGGGTATCAAATTTGTAGAATTTAGCAAACGTGTTTGCCCCTGACCAAGTAGCTGCTCGGCAAAGTTGTAAAGCCGAGACCCCTCGGGCAGCCGCCCAAGATGAGCCCACTTTCCGTGTGGAATGGGCTTTTACAGATTTTGGCTGTGGCAGGCCTGCCACAGAATGTGCAAGCTGAATTGTACTGCAAATCCAACGAGCAATCGTCTGCTTAGAAGCAGGAGCACCCAGCTTGTTGGGTGCATACAGGATAAACAGCGAGTCAGATTTTCTGACTCCAGCCGTCCTGGAAACATATTTTCAGGGCCCTGACTACGTCCAGCAACTTGGAATCCTCCAAGTCCCTAGTAGCCGCAGGCACCACAATAGGTTGGTTTAAGTGAAATGCTGAAAACACCTTAGGGAGAAATTGAGGACGAGTCCTCAATTCCGCCCTGTCCGAATGGAAAATCAGATAAGGGCTTTTACAGGATAAAGCCGCCAATTCTGACACGCGCCTGGCCCAGGCCAGGGCCAACAGCATGACCACTTTCCATGTGAGATATTTTAACTCCACAGATTTAAGTGGTTCAAACCAATGTGACTTTTGGAATCCAAAAAAAAACTACATTGAGATCCCAAGTGCCACTGGAGGCACAAAAGGAGGCAGTATATGCAGTACCCCTTTTACAAATGTCTGAACTTCAGGGACTGAAGCTAGTTCTTTTTGGAAGAAAATTGACAGGGCCGAAATTTGAACCTTAATGGACCCCAATTTCAGGCCCATAGACACTCCTGTTTGCAGGAAATGTAGGAATCGACCCAGTCGAATTTCCACCGTCGGGCCTTACTGGCCTCGCACCACGCAACATATTTTCGCCAATTGCGGTGATAATGTTTTTGCGGTTACATCCTTCCTGGCTTTGATCAGGATAGGGATGACTTCATCCGGAATGCCCTTTTTCCTTCAGGATCCGGCGTTCAACCGCCATGCCGTCAAACGCAGCCGCGGTAAGTCTTGGAACAGACAGGGTCCTTGCTGGAGCAGGTCCCTTCTTAGAGGTAGAGGCCACGGATCCTCCGTGAGCATCTCTTGAAGTTCCGGTTACCAAGTCCTTCTTGGCCAATCCGGAGCCACGAATATAGTGCTTACTCCTCACCATCTTATCAATCTCAGAACCTTGGGTATGAGAGGCAGAGGAGGAAACACATACCCTGACTGGTACACCCACGGTGTTACCAGAGCGTCTACAGCTATTGCCTGAGGGTCCCTGGACCTGGCGCAATACCTGTCGAGTTTTTTCCAACGGTTTATAATCCTGTGGAAGACTTCTGGGTGAAGTCCCCACTCTCCCCGGGTGGAGGTCGTGCTGAGGAAGTCTGCTTCCCAGTTGTCCACTCCCGGAATGAATACTGCTGACAGTGCTATCCCATGATTTTCCGCCCAGCGAAGAATCCTTGCAGCTTCTGTCATTGCCCTTCTGCTTCTTGTGCCACCCTGTCTGTTTACGTGGGTGACTGCCGTGATGTTGTCCGACTGGATCAACACCGGCTGTCCTTGAAGCAAAGGTCTTGCTAAGCTTAGAGCATTGTAAATGTCCCTTAGCTTCAGGATATTTATGTGAAGTGATGTCTCCCGGCTTGACCATAAGTCCTGGATATTCCTTCCCTGTGTGACTGCTCCCCAGCCTCGCAGGCTGGCATCCGTGGTTACCAGGACCCAGTCCTGAATGCCGAATCTGCGGCCCTCTAGAAGATGAGCACTCTGCAACCACCACAGGAGGGACACCCTTGTCCTTGGTGACAGGGTTATCCGCTGATGCATCTGAAGATGCGACCCGGACCATTTGTCCAGCAGGTCCCACTGGAAAGTTCTTGCGTGGAATCTGCCGAATGGGATTGCTTCGTAGGAAGCCCCCATTTTACCCAGAACCCTTGTGCATTGATGCACTGAGACTTGGCTCGGTTTGAGGAGGTTCCTGACTAGCTCGGATAACTCCCTGGCTTTCTCCTCCGGGAGAAACACCTTTTTCTGGACTGTGTCCAGGATCATCCCTAGGAACAGAAGACACGTCGACGGAACCAGCTGCGATTTTGGAATATTGAGAATCCAATCGTGCTGCCGCAACACTATCTGAGATAGTGCTACACCGACCTCCAACTGTTCCCTGGATCTTACCCTTATCAGGGAATCGTCCAAGTAAGGGATAACTAAAATTCCCTTCCTTCGAAGGAACATCATCATTTCGGCCATTACCTTGGTAAAGACCCGGGGTGCCGTGGACCATCCCTACGGCAGCGTCTGAACTGATAGTGACAGTTCTGTACCATAAACCTGAGGTACCCTTGGTGAGAAGGGTAAATTTTGACATGAAGGTAAGCATCCTTGATGTCCCGAGACATCATGTAGTCCCCTTCTTCCAGGTTCGCAATCACTACTCTGAGTGACTCAATCTTGAATTTGAACCTCTGTATGTAAGTGTTCAAAGATTTTAGATTTTAGAATCGGTCTCACCGAGCCGTCTGGCTTCGGTACCACAATAGTGTGGAATAATACCCCGTTCCCTGTTGCAGGAGGGGTACCTTGATTATCACCTGCTGGGAATACAGCTTGTGAATGGCTTCCAAAACTGCCTCCCTGTCAGAGGGAGACGTCGGTAAAGTCGACTTTTGGAAACGGCGAGGGGGAGACGTCTCGAATTCCAATATGTACCCCTGAGATATTACCTGAAGGATCCAGGGGTCTACTTGCGAGTGAGCCCACTGCGCACTGAAATTCATTGAGAACGGGCCCCCACCGTGCCTGAGCTTGTAAAGCCCTAGCGTCATACTGAGGGCTTGGCAGAGGCTGGAAAGGGTTTCTGTTCCTGGGAACTGGCTGATCTCTGCAGCCTTTTTCCTCTCCCTCTGTCACGAGCAGAAAAGAGGAACCTTTTGTCCGCTTGCCAACAAAGGACTGTGCCTGATAATACGGCGTCTTATTTTGAGAGGCGACCTGGGGTACAAACGTGGATTTCCCAGCTGTTGCCGTGGCCACCAGGTCTAAAAGACCGACCCCAAATGTCCCCTTTCAAAGGCAATACTTCCAAATGACGTTTGGAATCCGCATCACCTGACCATTTTACTGGTAGAATTGGACAACGCACTTATACTTGATGCCAGTCGGCAATTATTCCGCTGTGCATCATGCATATATAGAAATGCATCTTTTAAATGCTCCATAGGCAATAATATACTATCCTTATCTAGGATATCAATATTTCCAGTCAGGGAATCCGACCATGCCAACCCAGCACTGCACCTCCAGGCTGAGGCGATAGCTGGTCGCAGTATAACACCAGTATGTGTGTAAATACCTTTATTTGGATACCCTCCTGCTTTCTATCAGCAGGATCCTTAAGGGCGGCCATCTCATGAGAGGGTAGAGCCCTTGTTCTTACAAGCGTGCGAGCGCCTTATCCCCCCTAGGGGGTGTTTCCCAATGCATCCTAACCTCTGGCGGGAAAGGGTATGCAGCCAATACTTTTTAAGAAATTATTAATTGTTATCGGGGGGAAACCCACGCATCATCACACATTTTATTTCTCAGATTCAGGAAAACTACAGGTAGTTTTTCCCTCACCGAACATAATACCCCTTTTTTGGTGGTACTCGTATTATCAGAAATGTATAAAACATTTTCCATTGTCTCAATCATGTAACGTGTGGCCCTACTGGAAATCACGGTTGTCTCTTCACCGTCGACACAGGAGTCAGTATCCGTGTCGGCGTCTGTATCTGCCATCTGCCTGACGGCCTATGAGACGTCTGGACAGGCACAAGCTGAGTAGCCGGCTGTCTCATGTCAACCACTGTTTTTTTATATAGAGCGGACACTGTCACGTAATTTTCAACAGTACATCCACTCAGGTGTCGACCCCCTAGGGGGTGACATCACTGTTACAGACACTCTGCTCCGCCTCCACATCATTTTCCTCCTCATACATGTCGACACACACGTACCGACACCCAGCACACACACAGGGAATGCTCTGATAGAGGACAGGACCCACTTAGCCCTTTGGGGAGACAGAGGGAGAGTTTGCCAGCACACACCAGAGCGCTATATATGTATAGGGACAACCTTACAATAAGTGTCTATCCCTTATAGCTGCTTATATCTGTTATTTTGCCAAATAAGTGCCCCCCTCTCTTTTTTACCCTGTTTCTGTAGTTGCAGGATGCAGGGGAGATTCTGGGAGCCTTCCTACCAGCGGAGCTGTGTGGGAAAAATGGCGCTGTGTGCTGAGGAGATAGGCCCCGCCCCCTTCACGGCGGGCTCTTCTCCCGCTTTTTACTGGAAAACTGGCAGGGGTTAAATACATCCATATAGCCCAGGAGCTATATGTGATGTATTTTTCGCCAACTAAGGTAAATTCATTGCTTCCCAGGACGCCCCCCCCCAGCGCCCTGCACCCTCAGTGACCGGAGTGTGAAGTGTGCTGAGAGCAATGGCGCACAGCTGCAGTGCTGTGCGCTACCTTATGAAGACAGGAAAGTCTTCTGCCGCCGATTTATGGACCTCTTCTTGCTTCAGCATCTGTAAGGGGGCCGGCGGCGCGGCTCCGGGACCCATCCATGGCTGGGCCTGTGATCGTCCCTCTGGAGCTAATGTCCAGTAGCCTAAGAAGCCCAATCCACTCTGCACGCAGGTGAGTTCGTTTCTCTCCCCTAAGTCCCTCGATGCAGTGAGCCTGTTGCCAGCAGGTCTCACTGAAAATAAAAAACCTATTTAAACTTTTACTCTAAGCAGCTCAGGAGAGCCACCTAGATTGCACCCTTCTCGTTCGGGCACAAAATCTAACTGAGGCTTGGAGGAGGGTCATAGGGGGAGGAGCCAGTGCACACCAGCTAGTCCTAAAGCTTTTACTTTGTGCCCAGTCTCCTGCGGAACCGCTATTCCCCATGGTCCTTTCGGAGTCCCCAGCATCCACTTAGGACGTCAGAGAAATATATATATATATATATATATATATATATTATACACACACGCACGCCTACATGCACAAAGCTACATTACAGTTACTGGCGGTTGGTCTGAGCTCTGACCCCTCCCAACAGTATCAGTTATGTCATCACCTGAGGGTTGTCCCCTCCACCCCCCCCAAACCTGAGCACGTCTGACACAGGGGGGATGCATTGTAGAATTACTGTATAAACTAGTAAGATAGCCCTGGTATATTCTGGGGCACCACAGCCCCCACTTTCCCCTCCATGGTATACTTACCCCTTTCTTATGATCGGTCTGGTCTCCACTGCTGCAGCAGGAACTGTTGGGGAGGTGTGTGCAATCGAGATAGATAGATAGATAGATAGACAGATAGATAGATAGATAGAATATGAAGGGAACTGACTCCTGAACTGTAATATCCTATATAATAAAAGGCTAACGCTGCTCCTCACTTCTATGGGGGGGAATTCACGTGTGTTACACACTGGTGGCCACTAGATGGCGCCCGCGGAGCAATGCAAGTGTGTGCTGCCATTATTGTTATGTCATTCTGTCGGGCTGGTATGCTTATATTGGGATATTGCACACAAGCCATTCTTGCAGGACACAGAACCATCACATCCCATACCTGACAGATCTTCTCCCAGATCTCATCACAACCAGCTTTCTCCTGAAAACTCAGAGCCAGGTCATAGTTCTCCGCTTCTGACCACACTATCAAAGTGTCCTACGGAGAATACAGCAAGGAGATAAATCAGTACCACACACACATAACCCGTCACAGAGCAGAATTACAGGGCGCAATGTCCGAGACTGCTATACGTTACTCCCCGCTATAAATCGCTAGGGTTTCAGTGGGCATGTGTAAATGCAAGAGTCTTTAAATGTAGGGCGTTGTCTACAGCGGATCCGGGGGCTGGATAACAAAGATGGTGTCCTCATAACCCACTCCCGGCCTAATTCAGCATGGATCACAAAAGCAAAATCTCTCTCTCTTATGGGCAATACCATGCTGCACTGCAGGTGGGGCAGATGTAACATGTGCAGAGAGAGTTAGATTTGGGTGGGTTATTTTATTTCTGTGCAGGGTAAATACTGGCTGCTTTATTTTTACACTGCAATTTAGATTGCAGATTGAAAACACCACACCCAAATCTAACTCTCTCTGCACATGTTACATCTGCCCCACATGCAGTGCACATGGTTTTGCCCATTAGAGAAAGGTTGGGGCAGACTAAAATTTGGTTTAGTGGAATAATAAATTAAAAGGAAAAAATATAAAAAAATAAAACTTAAACACAAACGTGTTTCGCTGTTGAGGGGATAAAGTTGGATAGCGGAATATTTACCTGTTGTTTCTGGTAAGCCGTGTTGGGGTTAATTTTGGATTCCAGCAGCAGTGAGCCTGAAAGGAACAGAGAAACAGATGACATACAGCAGCGACCGCATGACCCCAGTGACGCACTAAATCCTCCTTAGCTGCACACCCTATGGGTACCAGAAAATCCCCGTTCTGCACCAGAGTCACCGATTCCAGGGGGGGTTCCTGTTAGACTCAATGCGCAATCACCGCAGGTGAGGTACATTGCGACTGGCGGAATAATGCCTGACAGCGATCCACAGCAGGTGCGGTACATTGCGACTGGCAGAATAATGACTGGACAGCGATCCACAGCATAAAAATGTCGGGATTTGGTTCTGAACCCTTGGGACAATCCCCCTAGGCGCTTAGATGTTTTTAATTATTTATAATTGGCCAACAATAATGTCATTTTTTGGGGTGAAAAAGTGCAAAATGATGGAAATTGGGGCACAAGGTATAGGACAAGTATATTGGGGTACTTTATGAGTGGGACAAGTGTTGCAGATGGGAGTAATCAGTCTGTTCCCACTTTTTTAAAAAGTCCCCTAATATGACCTAAATATATATTTATACATATTTTTTTATGCACCACAAATTACATTTTAGCACTTATTCTGCTGGGAAAAAAATGGCTTTATATAATTTTTTTTACACTTTTAAAAATAAATAAATGCATAAAACAGCCATCTGACCCAATTTACGTAGCAGAAATATGTTTATTATAACCAATAATAAACTTTTATACTGTTATTCGTTGTTAGTTTAAGGTTTATCCATTTTTAACTTTCGGCACCAATTTTCTCGGCAATCCTGTTATTTGCAAATTTGCATATGAATAGGGTGAATTGCGGGAGCGCGCATATCTGCAGACAGTCCGTTTATGTGGCAAAAAAAAAAAAAAAAAAAAAAGGTGGAAATGGCGAAAACTGCAATTGCGCTAAATTGACGCAATTTTGACGCTAATTGAGTACCCCCCATAGCCTCAATACGCCATGCAGCGGGAGATGCCTGGTGTGGGCGAGCCGACAGTCCGGAACAACTCCATTAGCGTCAGGCGGTTTTTGTTGCTGAAAATGCGTATTATTGGTATTACAACGTGAATAAGACACACGAGCAGACTCCGCTGAGTAAAAGGATATGCTGCATGCCTCTATTGTGTGTGATTGCGGCTGTATCTGCATACAATATGCATGCTTTTTCCAGGAGAACACTGTAATGCAGCATTTCGTATGCAGACACAGCCGCACGCAGAATATAGGTATGTGTCATATCAGTTTCCTCAGCAGAGTCAGCTTATGAGTCTTATTCGCATTGTGTTGCGACTAAGATGCATTTTAAGCAACAAAATACACTCAACACTAGAAGATTGTCACGTGATCTGGCGTGCCAGGAGGGGCTGTTTGGTGTGACTGCAGCAAAGGTGTACGAGGACATGTCTGTATATTCCCCATATGAGAACTGCTCGGCTGCTGGATGTATAGAACCCGCTATGTGTCTGCAGTTTATCGCCCCTAATGATTAGATCTTTTGGATTTACTGTAGATGACACATTGTTCCTCTATAATGACCTATCACACAGTATACAGGGCAGTACAGTGCACCAGGTAGGCAGTGACAGTGTATCACTGATGTCATTGTCTTGTTTTTTCACTGTTGTTTGCAATTGTTTTGTTATCACTGTTTCCAATTGTAAAACGCAATAGAATAAGAAACTGTTAATAAATAATAAGTCATCCACATTGCTAGTGTTCCCTCTAGGCAGAGGCAGGGGACCAGAGTTCGGGGGGCACACACAGATACACCTAAACACATACCTACATCACACACACAGATACACCTAAACACATACCTACATCACACACACAGATACACCTAAACACATACCTACATCACACACACAGATACACTAAACACATACCTACATCACACACACAGATACACCTAAACACATACCTACATCACACACATAGATACACCTAAACACATACCTACATCACACACATAGATACACCTAAACACATACCTACATCACACACACAGATACACCTAAACACATACCTACATCACACACACAGATACACCTAAACACATACCTACATCACACACACAGATACACCTAAACACATACCTACATCACACACACAGATACACCTAAACACATACCTACATCACACACATAGATACACCTAAACACATACCTACATCACACACATAGATACACCTAAACACATACCTACATCACACACATAGATACACCTAAACACATACCTACATCACACACACAGATACACCTAAACACATACCTACATCACACACACAGATACACCTAAACACATACCTACATCACACACACAGATACACCTAAACACATACCTACATCACACACACAGATACACCTAAACACATACCTACATCACACACACAGATACACCTAAACACATACCTACATCACACACACAGATACACCTAAACACATACCTACATCACACACACAGATACACCTAAACACATACCTACATCACACACACAGATACACCTAAACACATACCTACATCACACACACAGATACACCTAAACACATACCTACATCACACACACAGATACACCTAAACACATACCTACATCACACACACAGATACACCTAAACACATACCTACATCACACACACAGATACACCTAAACACATACCTACATCACACACACAGATACACGTAAACACATACCTACATCACACACACAGATACACCTAAACACATACCTACATCACACACACAGATACACCTAAACACATACCTACATCACACGCACACGTAAACACATACCTACATCACACACACCTAAACTATTAACTATAACACACATAGATACACCTACACACATACCTACTTCACACACACAGAAACACCTACACACCTAAACACATACAACTAAACACATACCTATATCACACACACACCTAAACTATTAACTACAACACACACATAGATACACCTACACACAGATACACCTAAACACATACCTACATAACACACACAGATACACCTAAACACATACCTACATCACACACATGCAAATTCACCTAATCACATACCTACATACATCACACACACGTATACATACATAGATACACCTACTCACACCTAAACACATACACACCTAAACACATAACTACATCACACACACAGATACACATAATAACATACTGTACCTACATCATACATACACACATATACACCTACCTACATATCACACACACACACACACACACACACACACCTAAACTATTAACTACATCACACACAGACACACATACCTACTTCACACACAGATACACCTAAACACATACCTGCATCACACACACATATACACCTAAACACATACCTACAAACACACACACCCCTAAACACATACCTACATCACACACACACCTAAACACATACCTACATCACACACAGATACACCTACATCACACAAATAGCTACGTATGTATGTACACATACACACACCTACACATGTATACATACATAGATACACCTACTCACACACATGCATACACACACACCTACACATGTATACATACCTACACGTGTGTGTGTGTATGTATATATATATATATATATATATATATATATATATACATACACACACACACACACACAAGCATGCATACGCACCTACACATGTATACACACATACCTACACATGTATACATACACACACCCCTACACATGTATACACACACACACACACAGATACCCCTACTCACACACATGCATACATACACACACCCCTACACATGTATACATACACGCAGATACACACCTACACATGGCTACATACACACCTACACACAGATACACATGTATAGATACACATCTACACATGTATACATACACAGACACAAACACGTATACATACACATGTATATACACACACACACACACACAGGTACACATGTATACACACACACAGATACACATGTATACATACACAGATACACATGTATAGTCACACCTACACAATGTATACACACAGATACACATGTATACATACACACAGATACACAATGTATACACACACCTACACCGTAAACATACACACACACAGATACACAATGTATACACACACCTACACTGTAACCATACACACAGATACACAATGTATACACACACACGTATACACAGATACACAATGTATGGACACACACAGATACACACAGAGATACACATACGCACAGATACACAATGTATACACACACCTACACTGTATACATACACACAGATACACATGTATACATACACACAGATACACAATGTATACACACACGTATACATACACACCTACACAATGTATACATACACACACAGATACACAATGTATGCATACACACCTACACATGTATGGACACACACAGATACACATGTATACACACACACACAGAGAGATACACATGTATATATACAGGCACCTACACATGTATACATACACGCACAGATACACATGTATACATACACACAGATACACATGTATACATACACAGATACACATGTATACATACACAGATACACATGTACACACACACACACACACACACACACATGTATACACACAGAGATACACATGTACACACAATGTATACACACAGATACACAATGTACACACACCTACACATGCATACACACAGATACACATGTATACACACACCTACACAATGTATACACACACCTACAAAATGTATACATACACAGATACACATGTATACACACACACACACCTACACAATGTATACATACACACACACACAGATACACATGTATATACATACCTACACAATGTATACATACACACACAGATACACATACCTACACAATGTATACATACACACAGATACACATGTATACATAAACACACCTACACGTGTATACACACAGATACACATGTATACACACACCTACACAATGTATACATACACACAGATGCACACACACAGATACACAATGTATTCGCACCTACACAATGTATACACACACACACACCTATACAATGTATACACACAGATACACATGTATACATACACACACCTACACGTGTATACACACACAGATACACATGTATACACACACCTACACAATGTATACATACACACGCAGATACACATGTATACACACACACAGATACACATGTATACATACACCTACACAATGTATACATACACACACCTACACGTGTATACACACACCTACACAATGTATACATACACACACACAGATACACATGTATACATACACACACAGATACACATGTATACACACACACCTACACATGTATACACACACAGATATATATATATATATATCAAACACTGAGCAACATCCCCAAACAGGTAATTTCAACTTTAAACTTGTCATTTATTTTGTACAGTCTGAACATGGCTACTAATAACAAATGCACAGACAAAATTCTTAAAGCTATGTGTGCAAATGCTAGGAGTTTAGGAGACAAGATTCCAGAGCTAATTGCAATAATGACAAGGGATAACCTGGATTTTGTGGCAATTACAGAGTCATGGTGCAATGAAAATCATGACTGGGACATAGCTATACCAGGATACAATTTATTTAGGAAGGATAGAATAGGAAGAATAGGAGGGGTAGCAATGTATGTGGGGAAAAAAAGCATAAACGCTACTTTAATACAAAATATTGAAGACAAAACTGAGGCCCTTTGGGTCACCATAGAAATCAGGGAGAAGGATGTTATTCGCATTGGGGTGATCTATAGACCACCAGGCCAGGGGCAGGATTTGGACAGAAACCTATTGTTGGACATCACTAAAATGGCTTTAAAGGGAGAAGTCATAATCATGGGAGACTTTAATTTACCGGATGTAAATTGGGAGGGGTCTTTTGCAAATTCAGCTACAAGAAGCACATTTCTACATTCCTTACAGGGAGCATCTCTCAAGCAATTGGTGACGGAGCCCACTCGCAAAGATTCAATATTAGATTTAATTCTTACAAATGGTGATAGGATATCCGACATATATGTGGGGGAGCACCTGGGATCCAGTGATCATCAAGCAGTATGGTTTAGTATAAAGACAGGATCCAACTCCTGTCACACAAAAACAAAAGGTGTTGGATTTTAGAAATGCTGATTTTGCAAAAATGGGGAGATGTTTAAGTGATTCATTGGCGGACTGGTGGAACTTGGAAGGAGTGCAGGAGAGGTGGGAAAAACTGAAAAGTGCAATACTAAGTGCAACTGATCTTTGTATCAAAAGAGTTAGGAAAAGCACCAGGAAAAGGAAGCCAGTGTGGTTCACAAAAGAAGTATCAACTAGTGTGAAAGCAAAAAAGATGGCTTTTAGGAAATACAAACAGACTCAAAATAATAATGACAAAGAGGTGTATCTTGACAGACGGAAGGATGCTATGAAAGTGATCAGACGTGCAAAGGCAGAAGCCGAGGAAAAATGGCCCAGTCAGTAGATAAAGGGGGCAAAACTTTTTTTTTTTTTTTTTTTAAACACATTTTATTGAGTGGATCATGAAATAGGTACAATGATAACATAACAGAGCACCCGAACATTTTGGGTGCTTAAAATACAAATGTAGGTACAGTAAATTGTTGCTACAACAGCATGGATCCTTTTTTTTTTGTTTTTGTGTTTTCCCGTGTTTAGAGATTCAAGTTAGAGCATAAAAAGTGGGAAACTCTCGGCAACGGAGTGGCCTTCCGTCAAGAGAGTCAGCAAAGGAAATGAAAAAAAGAGAGTGCTCGGAGAGCGATCAGAAGGGGACAGAAAAGCATAGGAGGCTGGGCACCTCCGGTTGAAGAAAAGAGGGGGGGGGGGAGTAGAGAGAGGGCAAAGAGGTGGAGGGGTAGCCTTCGGGGGCAAGAGGTGGATAGGACCTTGGCATGCCGTGTCAGATTATGAATGGGGAGGAAGCCTGTTGTAGGTTTAGCCATGGGGACCATACTTTATCGAATTGCTTCGCAGTATTGCGAATAACTGCGGTCATGTATTCCATTTTGTGGACATACCATATCCGAGAAATTATCCCCTGTATTGGTGAGGGGGTCGGGCTCTTCCAGTCTGTGGCAATTTGGCATGTCATTGCCGAGACTATATGTCGGAATAGTTTGTTTTGATGTCTGTTGAGGGTAGGAAGAGTCATGGGGAGCAAAAAGTATTGGGGGTCGGAGGGGATGGAGGTGTCGAATAAACGCGAAAGCATGGTGATGAGTTCACCCCATATTGTGTAGATTTTAGGGCAGGCCCACCATATGTGTAAGAATGAACCGATGTCCGTACAGCCCCTCCAGCATCTATCTGGAGTATCGGGGAACATAGTATGTAGACGGGACGGGACATAGTACCATCGGTAGAGTAATTTATAAATATTTTCTTTAATTCTTACACATATGGAGCTGGAAGCCGCATTGTCCCATATATCTACCCAGTCCTCATTGTCTATAGTGAATCCCAATTCCTTTTCCCATGCCACTTCATGAGGGGCCCGGGATGTTGTGGGGAGGTCGTCCAGGAGGGTGTAGATGTCTGATATGAGGCCTTTAGTGTTGGTGCGTTTCCAGCTAATGTGTTCAAAGGGGGATAAATGTCTGTGGAGAAGGGTGGTGGTGATGGTGGAGTGGAAATGTCTAATTTGTAGATAGCGGAAGAAGTCCGATGAGGGGATTACTGTTCCTTCACGGATATCTGCGAATTGTGGGAACGTAGCTGTGGAGGTGATATCATTAACATAGAAAATACCACTCATGCGCCAAGATGTGTGCGTGGCTCTGCTCATACCTGGTGGGAAGGCTGGGTTGTTAAATAACGGAATTAGCGGGGATGGGTATGGGGCCAAACTGAACCGTCTATTTGTCAGGTCCCATGTTGCCAGGGAGCGACTTACTACAGGGTGCAATAGGGCCGCACGGGGACGCTGGTTCCGGTGAAGCCACAGTAGGGAGGATAGTGTAGCTAGGCCCGTCTCCTCCGCCTCTATCCCCACCCAGACCTTCCGCGTCCCGCCTTCGTTGCACCATTGTGCACATTGAGCGAGTTGCGCGGCATAAAAGTATTTCTTAAAATCCGGGATACCCAGACCGCCGCCTCTGGAGGGGCGTTGAAGCAGTTTAAGTCTGACTCGAGGGCGTTTGTGATTCCAAATAAAGAGGGAAGATTGGCGTTGTAGGGTCTTGAAGACGTAGGTAGGGACGTAGATCGGGAGGGTCTGAAATAAGTACAGGAGTCGGGGGAGCACGCTCATCTTGACAGAGTTAATTCTGCCTATCCATGATATAAAATAACTGGACCAGTCCACCAAGTCCTCCTTAATTGTCTGTAATAAACGGGGATAATTTGCTTGGAAAAGTTGGTGGTGATGGTGGGTCAAGTACACACCAAGGTATTTAATTTTCTTGGTTTGCCAGTTACAGGGGAGAATAGTTTGAAGTTCTTGTTTGAGAGCTGCCGGGATATAAAAGTTAAGGACCTCTGTTTTGCTCACGTTTATTTTATAACCTGAGAGCTGTGAGTATGAGCTAATCTCAGATAAAAGCGCGGGGAGAGATTGGGCTGGGTCAGTGAGGGAGATCAGGACGTCGTCGGCATATAGCGCTATCTTGTGTTCAGATAGGCCTGTGGATATTCCATGGATAGCACTGTTATTCCGGATCCTTGCTGCTAGGGGCTCCATGACTAGGGCAAAGATTAAAGGGGAGAGGGGGCATCCCTGCCTGGTACCATTGGTGATCCCGAAACTGGAGGAGGAGACACCGTTAACCATAACCTGGGCCGACGGAGAGTGGTAGAGTGCTTTAATTCCCTCTAGAAAGTTTCCGGAGAATCCCATTTTGTCAAGGACTGCAAAGGCAAAAGACCACGATATGCGGTCGAAGGCCTTCTCCGCGTCAAGAGCCAAAATGAGAGAGGGAGGTTTCCGTTTTTGGATTGAGTATATTAGATCTATTGCCCTTCTAGTGTTGTCGGACGCCTGGCGTCCAGGAATGAAGCCGACCTGATCCGGGTGGACCAGGCCGGGCATCAGGGGACCCAGACGGTTAGCTAGTATTTTCGCGTATATTTTCAAGTCAACATTCAATAATGAGATTGGTCTGTAATTTAAGCAGCTAGTCGGATCTTTGTCAGGCTTTGGTATTACCACTATATCGGCCCGAGTCGTCTCCGGCAGGAAGGAGGCTCCCTCGAGGATACCGTTAAATAGGGAGGCTAGGTGTGGGGCCAGTTCCTTCGCGAAGAGTTTATAATATTGGGCTGTGAAACCGTCCGGACCCGGGGCAGCCGACGAGCGCATCGATCGTATGGCAGCTATTGTCTCCTCCTCCGAGATTCGACTATTTAGGGCTTCCAATTGATTGTCGGATAGGGTTGGGAGGGGGGTATCGGATAAATATGAGCGCACTCCCCCGGATCCGTCAGGAGACAGCAGGGGCGAGTCAGGTAAGTTATAGAGGGAGCTATAAAACAGGCGGAAATCTTCAGCCATCAATTCAGGGTCATATGTATAGGTTCCCCTTTGTGGCGAGTACAGTTTATCTATTGCACCCAACGCTTGCTTACGACGTAGTTTGTTGGCTAGTAGGGTATCTATTTTATCCATTTTGTCGTAAAAGCGTTGTTGCAACTTCCGAAGAATTGTTGCCGCGCGGGTGGATAGGAGAGTGTTGAGTTGTCCTCGGAGGGAGTCTATCTGGGTGAGTAAAGAGGGGTCGGGGGATGCTTTGTGTTTGGGTAGTAAGGTGGCTATTTCTGATTCGAGGGAGGCTATTTCCTGTGCGGCTTTTTTCTTGATTGCCGACGATTTTGCTAATAAGGTACCGCGAATCGTGGCTTTGTGGGCTTCCCAAATCAGGATTTTGGTACTTACCGATAAATCCCTTTCTCCGATTCCACAGGGGCCACTGGAGTGTAGTTACAATGGGGAGATAGTAGGTGGTATTGGTAGCTGGCACTTTAAAAATTCTCACACTGTGGCTAGCTCCTCCCCTACTATCTCCCCTCCAAGCCAGTCTACGTTAAACTGTGCCCGAGGAGAGCTGTAATAAACAAACCGTAAGGTAGAGGAGGTTAACGACGCCCTGTAAACCAGGCGAACACAAACTAAACCTGGAACAGAACCTGACAAAAAACCAGGCTAGCCTGAACCCAACAAGCAGTCATATGGTGATCTGCAATCGTTAATCAAACAAAAATCAGGAGAAACAGCGCTGGGCGGGCGTCCAGTGGCCCCTGTGGAATCGGAGAAAGGGATTTATCGGTAAGTACCAAAATCCTGATTTCTCCTTCATCCACTAGGGGCCACTGGAGTGTAGTTACAATGGGGACGTCCCAGAGCTCCCAAAAACGGGTGGGAAAGCGCTGAGAGTCCTGTAAAAACTGCTCGGCCAAACAGTGATGCAGAGGCCGTAAAAGTGTCAAACTTGTAGAATTTGACAAAACGAATGTCGGTTTGACCAAGTAGCCGCCCGACAAAATATTCATGGAGACCCCGCGGGCGGCTGCCCACGAAGGTCTTACAATGCGCGTAAAGCGCGCTGAAATGGAAAACGGAGGCTCCCTAGTAACCGCCAAGAAGACTGTCTGATGATCAGATGTATCCAACTGTCCAGCATATGCTGGGACCCCGGCTATTTAGTACGGGAGCATCGTCCAGAGCAAAGAAGAAAAAACACTTCATCGAATAGCCTGAGACCTCTGTAGAGAGAGTTGACGAGCCCTGACAACATTCAGAGAGGATTGAAAACCACTAGTGTCAGATTTATATGAAAAATGGACCTCCCCTCTGGAAGAAACGACCGCTGAGGCCGAAGCCGAGCCCGGGGAGTTGCCAATAGAGTACTCCCTGAACAAGAGGCCGAACTTACGGCCGCTAGGCTAATCTCATTTGGAAGAAAAGCGAAAAAGGCAGAGACCTAAAATTCCGGTCACTGTGGTTTGAAGCGCAGCGGAGCAAAAAACCTCCCAGAGAAACCAAAGATGAATGGTAACTGGAAGAAGGGGGAAAAACCCCTTTTATCTTCATTATGTTCCATAAAGTTTTCCCAAAGTGGCAAAAGCGAGAAGAGGTAATAGACTTCTGAAATCGGAGCCCAGTAGGCCTAACCGAACTAGGGAACTCCTCCCTTCTGAGGTCTCGTGAACAGTCACACGGGTAACCGAAACCAGTGTAAAATTGAACAAGGAGAAAAAAGGAGCCTGTTGAAGTAGACAGTCCAGTCGAGGTAGGAGCCAAGGCTCCTCTACTGACAACAGGCGTATCTGTATCTTCAAGTCATGCGTGGCCCAACCAGCGCCACCGAGAGGACTAGCACGCATAATCCCCTCCTGTGTTACTGAACCTGAAGTAGAAATAGAAAAGGAGGCAGGATAGAATAACCAGAAAACTCCCCGGAGCCCTGAGGGCCTCCACGGCTACTGCCGTCCGAGAGTAATAAAGGGTTAAAGAGTCAGTCAGAACGCCCTGAGGTCGATCCGAAATCTCCGCCCACAGCGGACCAGCTGACAAAACTCCGGGGCATGTTCCCTCACCCAGGAGTCTGACCTGGTGGCTTGATCTGGAAACAAGATTGTTGTCCCCCGCTCCGAGAGGAATGGAGGCGACCACTCATTACGTCGCAACTTGACTGAAGAAATAGAGTCTCTGGTGCCGAGGAATGAAAAAACCTCTGACGGACCCTGTTGAGAAACGTCTATGCGGAGCATAAATTGGATCTGTGTCGAATCAGAAGCTCGTGGATCCTCCGGATATTCAGAAGCCACCTAATGTACAGAGTGGGATAGTAGCAGTAAATTGTCCCATTAGGGAACCAACGTCACCCACTGCCCTTGAAAAAGAGTTATTCTGTTATCTTCCTAAACTCTGTGGGAGCGGAAGAGAGAGGAGTAAAGGACTTACAGTGAAAATGAGAATCCTGTTAAGGGGGAATCTGAGAAAAAGCCTGTCCAACGGAAATCAGTAAACAGGCATCTCTGAAGACAAGGGACACGTAAAACTCCCTTTCTTGTTTAAACTAGCAATCACAGACTAAAAGGATTGTAAGGCCAGAATAGGCCTGTCCGAGCCACTTGGCTTCGGAACGTGAAAAGAAAACAAAGGCCTGAGAACTGTCCTAATTCAAATGATATGTGAAAAACAGGGATCAACACCCTTTGCGGTTAGAAACCTATGGAGCGCAGCCTGCAGTATGACTCTCTTGTCATCGTAAATCAGCCGACCCATGCCGAGGGACTCCTGAGACGGTTGTAACCGCCCAAGCCTTCTCCCATCGACCTGCGCCTACCCTGGGACCCTGCAGGTGTAATGGGTGTATAGGATGACATAAAATCAGACTGGACTGAGGATGTTGAACCTCTGCTTCAGCCTTTTTACCCTGAGAACCCCTGGCGACGAAGATATCACCCGTGTGGAGTCAAAAACCTGAAAGGGCACGAAAAAATCTAAAGGGAAGACCAGTAAAGGTCTGTCTTGGAGCTGGGGCAGTAGTAGGAGAAATCAAAGTGGACCTACCTCCATTGGTTCAAGAAATCCTGCAGAAAGTTCCTTCCCCAGAACCATCTGCCCCGTAGGATTTCATGTTTACTTGTCACTGTCGCAGCCCCAGAGGTCGTCGGGTTAAGACAGCCCAAGCGAAGATGCAGGGTCCGAGTCTGTAGACATGGAGACCTCCAAGGAACATAAAGCAGAATCGTGATTCTGACCTGTATCAAAGTATCAATTGATCCTGATGCGAAGCATCCTGCAACCTAGAGGACAATTGTTCCCCAACCTACCTGCTCCGGACACGGTAGAACCATGCTGCCGCATATGTCGATGGATCCCTGAGCAAGGTTGCCTCAGGAAAACGGCGGCTTGATGGACCGGCGATACACCGAGGTGTATACCCTAGAGAGGTTCTGATACCATCTCCTGCCATCTGCGGGGAAAAGATAGGAAAACAAACCTTGTTTGATACCTGATATTGTGTATTCGGGTGTCTGTCGGCCGCCTACCGGAGCCTGCCCAGCTCATCCGAAACTGAACCAGTCGCTGTCATTTTCGTCAATGGCGTGGAACCCTGATGGACTTGACGTGTCCTCCTCCTTTACCTGCAGTATCAGATGAACTGCTGTATTATGTACCTGTATATTCTGAGACACTGGTTCAGATCCACAGAAAACAGACATCAGTAATGCATGGAATGTTAGCAAAGTTTCTTTTTGGAAAGGTGTGTTTGGTCCCGCTGTGATTTGATCCTGTGACCTTGGAAACCAAAGTCCAAGGGCTTACCTGATGAGCTATTGTCTGGTTAATAGTGACATTACCTGCATCATTGATCAAACAGGGGTGTGCAGGTGCGTGGAGGGCGAAGCAGATGGCTCTGCCGCATACTTCACACCTAAGAGGGAATTCTTCGACTATCCCAGGAGAGACAAACGAAAGGAGAAAAGGTGGGTTAAATAAACAGAGCCCTACGTAAGGTCTGCACTATAATGTGTAGTGACCGATACGATTAAAATAAACTTTCTGGAGCAGCGGAGACCTGAACCAGCAACGCTGCGCTGTGGGACAGGAGTCTTAGCCCTAGGCTATAGGAGTTCTCCTTAAAGTTTTGTTTGGATTCAAACCCCTGTTCAGATAGCCGCTACTAGCGTACTGAGCCGCAGCGCTATTTGTCTGATGCCTTACACGCATTCCACAATTACAAATAGCATTAGTAACTAGTGACACCAAGGAATAATAAAGGGAAGGCAACACCCCGCCCTGTATTTAGTGTACCGCTAATTAAGGTGCACCAGATGTTTCTCGGAGGTTCCGCTGGCTTTTCAAAATGGTGACCAGCCTGTGAGAAAGATGGGGGAAAATGTTATGTGCAAGATGTTATTAGAAAACATTGCAGAAGTTTTGTTTTATCCCCTATATCTGGTATTTTATGGATTTATCTATATACATACCTACACGCACTTAAATATATATATCTATATATATATATACACATGCACAAACATAACTATATATGTATATATACACACACACCGTAGGTAAATAAATACTGCACAGTAGATTCTTTTAATTATTATTGAGCTGAGTCCCAGCTACTGTAATAGAGCAGGTTCCCTGATTTGCAAGTAAGGAAATGCTGGGTAGAGGACTCTACTGCAGGAGGAATGTATCTATATTTCAGCAGCCTGAAGTATCGAAAAGTTACAAATCCCAGAGCTGTTGCCTAGTGATGGGGAGACCTGGGAGCCCACTGAGTAAAGCGGGTTAACTGTTAATATACCTGGGACTTTATTTGTATTTGTCTCTGAGTATGCAAGATTAGCCCACTGGGCTATAGGAGACACTGCAAATATGAAGCCAGGTCTGTGCAGGGAGGAAATGGCCGCCAGAGTGAAACTCCTCTGGGCTATGCGATAAAATCTATATAGTGGATAACTGGATTAGTGCTGAGCCACTCTGACTATATCACATTCTCCTCAGCACCATGTGCATTAAACTCACATAAATGCCTATTACACTATAACAGTGGCCGGGGAGCGGAGAATGCTGAGCCCGCTGTACAGAGCGGGAGTTAGCTCCGCCCCCCGGCTATGGCGCCTTATTGCAAAACTAAGCGGGAAGCGAGCTGTACCCTCCGCTGGGCCTGCGAGTCACCGCCGGGGAGCGCTGAGCCCGCTATACAGCGCTAGTAGAGCCCTGTATCTGCTAGCCGCCGCCGGGGAGTGTTGCGCTGAACAGAGCGCGAGTCACCGCCGGGGAGCGGGGAGCGCTGAGCCCGCTATACAGCGCTAGTAGAGCCCTGTATCTGCTAGCCGCCGCCGGGGAGTGTTGCGCTGAACAGAGCGCGAGTCGCCGCCGGGGAGCAGGGAGCGCTGAGCCCGCTCTACAGAGCGGGACTTAGCTCCGCCCCCTCCGTACAAGGCGCCAAATTTAAACATTGCTTTGCGCTCGAGCGGGATCCCTGTGCCGGCTCTGTGAGTCGCGCTGAGTGGGGATCTGTGCGGGGGGTGCGGGGAGCTGGGGGAGCGGAGGGTTATCAGAATGACACACACCCGTTTTTCAGTCAGGGTTGTATAAACACATACTCAGCCTCCCCCAATCATCCTGTCTGTTTCTCCATGAGGAGGACAGGTAAGGATACAATAAAGTACATTACAGCCCCAGAGAGCCCTTCTGGAGTGGGTTGTACAACAATAAACAGTGCATTGCTCTAAAAACATACATAGCCACCACAAATAAAGTATACTTCACTCACCACTGTGTTCTTGGTGGATCGGCCCCGACACACGCCGCACGCAGCGGCGTCCAGCCGGAATCTTCTGTGGTGGGGTGGTCCCGACACAAGCCGCACGCAGCGGTGTCCGACCATTTTTGATACTCACCGCTGCCATGCTGCCGGAATCTTCTGCTGGATGGAGTGGCCGCGACACGCGCCGCACGCAGCGGTGTCCGCCAACTCAGGAGAGCTCAGTGTCTCCCTCAGCCGGGGCCCATCCCTAGCCGCACGCAGCTGCGATGGGACCCCGCCGGCAGCTCCCACGGTGCAGACTGGCAGTGGCAGAGCTGCCAGTCTGTGAGTGTGTGTAAGAAAAATAAAATAATAAAGAAAAAAGAAGAAAATTCTTCAGCTAAACCCAAGTGAACCAGCTACCTCGGGCACTTAACTAAGACTGGCTTGGAGGGGAGATAGTAGGGGAGGAGCTAGCCACAGTGTGAGAATTTTTAAAGTGCCAGCTACCAATACCACCTACTATCTCCCCATTGTAACTACACTCCAGTGGCCCCTAGTGGATGAAGGAGAAAGGATATTAAGTGGAATATCGGGAGATATATTTTCAGTGAAGTATTGTGTAATCGCTAGTCTAGTTTCCTCTAGTGCAGAGGGGTGTTGTAGAAGCGAGTCATCAAGACGCCATTTAAATTTCCTATGAGGCGAGCGGTATATATCTATGAGGAGGTAGACCCCAGCGTGGTCCGTCCAAGTCAGTGGTGTAATGCCCGTGTCCGAGATCAGTGGCACTAGGGCAGTGGTGATGTGGATCATGTCAATCCTGGAATAGTGTTGATGTGGAGCTGAGAAGTGCGTAAAATCTTTGGTGTGGGGGTGTTGGGAACGCCAAGTGTCACAGAGACCGTGGAGTTTCATGGTGGCGGTAAGTGTGCGGGAAGCCCGAGGGAGGGTCGTCATGGAAGCATGAGGCGGAGGACCAGATCTATCCAGCAAGGGGTCTATTATGGTATTAAAGTCACCACCCATGATAATGCTTCCCTGTGCTTCTCGTGATAGGCGTTTGGAGAGAGAATCAAAAAACAAAGATTGGTCTTGGTTGGGGGCGTAGACGGAGACCAGGGTGAAAGCCTTAGAGCGGAGGGTACCCATTACCATGAGGAACCGTCCGTCTGGGTCTGTCACCGTCCTGGAGTGAATAAACGGGATATTACGGTGAACTAAGATGGCCACACCCCGTTTTTTGCAGTCTGCTGAGGCAAAGTAGGACTGGGAGAACCATTTGCCCGTAAGCCGAGTGTGGGGACCGGTGAGATGTGTTTCCTGCAGGAATGCTATGTCAACTTTCTCACGTCTGCAAGCACTCAGGAACACGGTACGCTTCCTAGGGGAATTCAGGCCATTTACATTGACCGAGAATATTTTAAGAGACATGATTATTTACGTGGGGGAGTACGGCATATTGCCAGGTATGGTCCAGCGAGGTACAATTTGTGCCAGGCAAAGGCCACCCCTCCAGGCCAAGCAAGAGAAGGAGCAGGAAAGTCAAGCAGAGGCCACAAGAAAAGAGAGAAAAGAAAGAACATAGAAAAGAAGAAGAAGAAGTACCCCAAACGGGGAAACATCCCTGAGGTTGTGGGTCCCGTTTAGGGGCCGCTAGGAAAAAGCATCGAGTTAGTAACATTATAAACAACAGTAAGGGATTGTAGGGGGGTAACTGAGCTACCATGTGGGAGGGTGAGCGTCACCCGGGCCATGAAGGCTGGGAATGGCTATGACCTTTTTACATTTATAGCAAACATAATATAATATAGGACATTGAGAACTGTGTCCATACAACAAAAATGCAAGCATGAAAACAAAAAAGAGAGAGAAAAAAATAAAAATTGGGGAGGGAGAAAGAAGGGAAGGGGAGGAGGGGGGTTGGAAGAAAGGGAGGGAGGAGGGGGGGGGGGATTCAAACAGTTATAACTTGTTTATAACAGCATTAACCAAGGATAGTTACGATACTGGTAGTTGAACTGAGGTCGAATCTTCCACTGTTCACACTCGTTTCGAGTCGTGGAGAAGTTGCACCGACAGTTCATGCACTATACACATCGGGGGGTTTCCCCAGGTCAGGGAGGGTCCTTGTCCACATTGCGCTGTCGGGTCACCCGTGTCCAGTCGGGAAGAGGGGACTGAGGATGTGGCGGTTGGGATGATGAGGCCGCCATGTCTTCTACTGCTGATGTTGGGAGGAGATCTAGCTTTGCCAGCAGTTCCTGTCCTTGGGGTAAGGTCTTGACCGAGTGAACAGAGTTATTGACCGAAACATGTAAGTGGAAGGGGAATCCCCATCTGTATCTGATCTGGTGTTGTCGTAGGATCCGGGTGACCGGTTGGAGGTCTCGCCGTTTTTGGATGGTGGAGGGTGCAAGATCCTGAAAGATCTGCAGCTGTGTGCCTTTAAACAGGATCTCCGATGTGTCTCGAACGGAGGACATGATTTTCTCCTTCGAACGGAAATAATGGAAACGGACAATAACATCCCTGGGCGGTTGGGCGGGAGATGGTTTTGCCCGGAGTGCTCTATGTGCCCTGTCGCAAAGGCATTCTTCGACTGTGAGGTCTGGTACCAAGTGTATGAAGAATTCTCTCAAGAATGTTGGTAGTGATGGGCCGAGGACCGTTTCTGGAACGCCACGTATGCGCAGATTATTTCTACGCGAGCGATTTTCTTGGTCCTCTTGTCGCTCCTTGAGGGACTCCATTTCCTCGTGCAATCTAGCGAGTTCACTGTCAATGCGGTGTTGGGAGCGGCAGAGATCGTCCGTCTTTGTTTCCAGTGCATCCGTCCGGTTACCGAGATCTGTAAGGTCCGATTTAAATTCGGCTATAGCGTTCGAGAGTTCTTGCTTGAACGCGGACTGCACTCCCTCCAATAGGCTCGACATAACCGCCTGTATCTGGGGATCGATACCCACTTCCGACGAACATGGAGAGGGGGGGGAGCTTGCGGCCATGGTGGGGTTCTGTGAGCCCTTGGACTTTGACCCAAAGAAGTTAGTCGGAGCTTGCGATGCTTTTTTGTTTTTGGACATAGTGGCTTATATCCATAAGAGGTAGGGTAGGAGTGGGGGTAAAAAAGAAAAAGGAAGGAAAAATTATTGCTGGGGGGACACAGGCCCGAGTCCGTTTAATGAACAGGTAATCCGGTCAGATCCGATCCTCCAACCGCGGAGCTGGGGGGGTAGGGTGCCAGAGTATTATATATGGGGTCTGATCATTTGGCTATGGCACATGTAGTATTTTATTATTTTGCGTTAAATCATCTTGAGAGTCATCTTAAGGTTAGGTCTGGGATGTGCGGATCCGAATATCATAACGCTGAGGCCATGACTCTTCCAGGCGCCAACTCCGACGTCGGGGCAGATCGCGGTTCGATCCCCTATTCAGTGGCCCGGGCGCACTTGGGTGGTATTAAAGCACTTCCATAGCCTTCGCCGATACTGGCGGTAGTGTAAATAGAATCTGTACTCCTGCGGGGGTGAGGAGTGTGTGGTATAGTGCGGGTTATCTTTACCCTGGCTGAGTGCCAGAAAGTAAAATGGTGACTCTGGGTTCCTGTCGTGGGCTTCTATGGAGCAGGGGTGCAAATGAGAAATGAGTGCTGTGGCAGCAGCAGGCACTCACAATATTCCAGGATGGTTGGGTGCTAAAGGTAATGCAGCCTTTTTGGATGTGCTGTAGAGATTCCTAGAGCTGCAGGTGTGCTCAGCCTTCTCCAGCTAAATCTCCAGGAATCCAAGATGGCCACCGCAGCACTTATAGGGCTGCTCCTTTCCCCTCTTTTATCCCTTGTGGGGCTGCTTGTGGCACAGAGGCTCTTTGGAGGTGCTTAAGAGTGTCCAGCCTCGCATGTGGGGGTGATCCGGGGTGTCGGGGAGCCCGTCGCGGCCGCGTTCCGATCCCGGAGCTCACGGCCGGGTCTTCCCCGAACTCGAGGTCCCGGCTTCTGGGCGCGTGTTAGGCCGCGGCGGCCGGAGGTAGCAGGGGGGCCGCAGGCCCGCTTCAGCTGCTGCACAGCTCCGCCGGAGGGGTCCGCAGGAGGGATGAGGCCACCACAAGCCGCTGCCAACGGTCCGGAGGGGAGGAGATGAGGGTCCCAAGTCCCGCGAGTAGCTCCGGAGCCCGGCCCCGCGAGGCGGCGAAATCGAGGCCCCGGTTTCACAGGAGGGGGAAGGCCACAATCCGCAAGGGCAGCCAAGGCCGCCCTCCGACTCCGCAGCACGCTTCCCCTGGTCGGGTTGATGTAGGCAGAGGCAGTGGGGTAAGTGCAGGGGGCACCAGGATACTAAATAGAGTTGTTTTTTTTATTTATGTTGGCCAGTTTGCAGGAGCTCCTAGGGAGTGCTTCCTCTCCCATTGCCAGCCAGGCCACGCCCCCGCAAAACTTTTTTTTAAGTATATAAGTGAAAGGAGAAAATCAAATGGAGGAATAATAAGACTTAAGACAGAGAGTGAGAATTTGGTGGAGGGAGACAAGGCAATAGCAGATCACCTAAATAATTATTTTTGCTCAGTATTTACTACAGAAGAAGGGATGGGGCCACAGTTAAGTTGCAAGGACATTCATAAAAATAAGGTAGATGAAAGTACATTTACAGAAGAGAAGGTCCTAACAGAACTTTCACAACTAAAAGTGGATAAATCAATGGGACCAGATGGGATACACCCAAGGATACTCAAAGAGCTAAAAGATGTGCTGGTTACACCGTTAACAGAATTATTTAACCAGTCACTAAATACAGCTGCCATTCCAGAGGACTGGAAAAGAGCAAATGTAGTTCCACTGCACAAAAGTGGAAGCAAGGAAGAAGC